>NC_041391.1:686299057-686300601 GCF_002162155.2 Triticum dicoccoides
GGGGGGGGGGAACCGTAAAGGGGGCGCACCCCCTTTGCTTGGGGGGCAAGCCCCCTCCCTGGCCGCCGCCCCCCTCTAGATCTCATCTAGAGGGGGCCGGCCCCCCTCTAGATCTCATCTAGAGGGGGCCGGCCCCTTCCCCCTTCCCCTATAAATAGAGGGGCGAGGGGAGGGCTGAACACCTGATCCAAGGCGCAGCCCCTCCCCTCCCCAACACCTCTCCTCCTCCGTTGAGCGCTTGGCGAAGCCCTGTCGGAGTACTGCCTCTCCACCATCATCACGCCGTCGTGCTGCTGCTGGAGCCTTCTTCCTCAACCTCTCCTTCCCCCTTGCTGGATCAAGAAGGAGGAGACTTTGTCCGTACCGTACATGTGTTGAACCCGGAGGTGCTGTCCGTTCAGCACTTGGTCATCGGTGATTTGAATCACGGCGAGTACAACTCCATCATCACCGTTCCCTTGAACGCTTGCGCACGCGATCTACAAGTGGTATGTAGATGCAATCTCTCTCCCATAACTCGTTGCTTAGATGAACTCATAGATGGATCTTGGTGAAACCGTAGGAAAATTTTTATTTTCTGCAACGTTCCCCAACACAAACGTCACTATGAATTAACTCAAACGGGTATGATGCAACAAAGGAAGAAGGCCTAAACGGAAGACAAGCATGTTTGCCAATGCGACATGCATGACACGAGTGATCCTCGTTCTTATTACACGTGAAAGAAAAACTCCGAAGTATGTGGCGAAGTGTGGCAGGATTAGGATGACCCAAGGGAGCATGCCAAAGATCCACTCCGGTGGCGAGAGCAACAGGGGCGGCGGAAGTGGTGGAGGTGGCGGAGTGAACCGGGTAGAGCTCGTCGGGGCTGTCACATCGGTGGAGCACCATCCGCGTGCGAGCGTTCTTAACAGAAAAGCCACATTCGTCAAATTCAACAGTGACCGGATTTTCACGTGTAAGAGAACGAACAGAAACAAGATTTTTAATAAGTTCAGGAGAAACGAGAATATTAGACATGGATATAGGAGTGGAGTTAGACGGAAAATATGTATGACCTATATGAGTGATAGGAAGAGAAGAACCGTCACCGACGGTGATGCGGTTGGAGGTGTGGACAGGATGGGCAGTGTGGAGGTTACCAGGATACACCGTCATGTGAGCGGTGGCGCCACTGTCCATATACCAGTCGCCGCCGCCGGTGTAGCTGGACGGGGAAGGAGCGTTGTGGAGAGCCGCCAGAAGGGCCGGGTCCCACGGTGCCGGCGGGAGAGGCGGCACAGCCGTCAGGGGCAGCAGCGGCGGCTGCTGACCGTAGGGCGCCACATAGGGCTGCGGCGCGGCGTAGTACGCCTGGTGTGGCTGGGGCCGAGTGCCGAGAAGGCCCGGGGCAGGGGCCCGAGGAACCGGCATGGAGTAGGCGTGGAAAACGTCGGTCCATGGGTTCTGGCCGGCGTACCACGGGGCCGGCTGAGGGGCCTGCTGCTGCGGGCGGGGTGCTCCTCCCTGAGCGCCGCCGCCGCCCCCTTGCTTGCGGCCATCAC
>NC_041391.1:686300903-686306414 GCF_002162155.2 Triticum dicoccoides
GCCGGTGCGGGCGGGAATCCAGGCGGGAAGACGGGTGCCGCCGGCTGGGGCAGCGTCGGGCGTGGCGGTGGCGGGGCCGACCCCCCGTGGGTGCCTGCGACGAGGGCGGTGTGGGTCGCGCGAGTCCGGGCCACCCGCATCCGGCGTTCCTCCAACTTGAGGTATGCGACCACCTTGGCGAAGGTGGGCTCTGGGATGAGGGTGAGGTTGGAGGCGGCGTTCCCGAAGTCCTCGTTGAGGTCGCCGGAGAGGGTGCTGATGAGGAGCTCGTCGCCGATCTTTTCCCCGAGATCACGGAGCTCATCGGCGAGTTTCTTGAGGCGCATGCAAAAATCATCGATGGAGGAGTCAAGTTGCTGGCACCCGTAAAACTCACCATAGAGCAGGACCTTGCGCTGCAGCCGATTGTCGGTGAAGAGGCCGTTGAGCTTGGTCCAGACCGCATAGGCGCCGTCCTCGTCGTTCACCATGGTGTGGAAGAGGTCGCTGGAGATGGTGAGGTAGAACCAGCGGATGATGGTGGCGTCGAGGATCATCCACTCCTCGTCGTTGATCATGAGCGCTGAGTCCACGGTGCCGTCCACGTGGCCGTGCAGAAGGTACTCACGGAACACAAGCGAAAATTACCGCTTCCAAGCGGAGTAGGAGGCGGTGGTGTGATCAAGCTTGACCGGAACGCGCTCGTGGATGTTGAGGTCGCGGACGAGAGTGACATCGGGACCGGCAAAGGGTTGGAAACAGTGGACGAGGAGGAACTCATGGCGAGAGTTAGGGTTTGGGACCTGCGGGGCGGGTTGCGGCGCGGCAGAGAGGTGGTTGCGGCACGGGAGAGAGGTGCGGCGGCGCAGGTGGCAGATGGGGTGGAGCGGCTGCGGCGCGTGTGGGAGGGAAGGTGGCGGCGCGAGTGGGAGGGAAGGGTGCGGGGGAGGGAGGGCGCAGGCGGAAGCGGGAGAAGCGGCGGCGGCGGCCTCGGGAAGAGGCGGCAGCAGCGGCGTGCGAGGTGGTGGGGAGGCGGCGGCGACCAGCAGCTGTGGCGGCGGGGAGTAGCAGCGGCGGCGGCGGCTGGTGGCGGCGGCGGGGAGTAGCGGCGGCGGCGGCTTTAGGGTTAGGATCTTGCTGCGATAGATACCATGTAGAACGGCAAGTTATGGGTTGTGCAATCTCGATGTATTGATCGGTGCACCAGGCACGTATATATAAGTACAGAGGTGGGCCACAACCTCAACTATACAAAGAAAACAGGAGGTGGGCCCTACACACAAATATACATGTACACAATATACTCAACACATGTGAATCAATGGACTATCAATGGAACATGGTCCTTAAAGCGGGCCTTGTGTTGGTGTATGGGCGCGGGAAGTTATGATGGAGGCCTTGATGAGCACATGGGTACATCATACATGACATTTCAGAAAAGTGCACAATTTAGTTGGAAAGAATTACTAAGCCGAATCAAGCAAACACATGGCCAAGTGATCGCTAACTTAAGTTCACACCACAATCTTGAACACATGGTTGCACTTTCATCTCCATTGTTGTTGGTTGGACTTAGATATCATAGGGAAGAAATCCAACAACTTATGAGCTCTTGAAGCAACCGGTTTGAAGGAACAAGTTTAGAGAAAACAAGTTTCAAGTGAAGCTGATGCTATCTTTTTTATCTTTGATATTTCGTTCTGCCACACCCATGTGGTGGAGAGACGGGGTCATAGGGGTACATCAACAAAAGCTACATCAAATTATCTTTCCAATGCAGAAAACCTCACATCATTTGGAGTTGTGAGTCAAAATTTCTAGGCAATCTCATGGAAGGTGTCCAGACTGTCAAGGCTTCGCGAATTTTTGAGGAGCTCTCCAACAACTCCCAAAGTTGACTGCTTATTCCCCCAAGGAAGCCGTGCAAACCTGCTTACTTTTGAAACCATTTTCACACCAAGCTAAGGGGGGTTGTCCCTGCTATAAAACTCCATCTCCCCCAGTCCTCTTAAAAAACCTTTTGTCAAACTATTCAGCTATAACCTTATGCAACAAGACTGCTAGACATATCCGAGAGATCCTTGCTACCTTTGCTCTTGTGAGTTTATCCGGATTCGCGAGAAGGAGTCACTGGTTCCCCCTAATTCGTGCTCTACGATTCCGGACGTTTTGTGTGGGTTAGTACCGGTTTATGGTTCTGCGATTGTTCGGACAGCGGGTTGAAGTTCTTGTAGCTTCGGTCAGCCATCCCCAACGTATGGGTTGCATCCAACCTTGGCAGGTATAAAACTAGTTATCCCGACTGCTTGCAGCTAGTTATCCCTCCAGATTTAATCCTACAACATGAAGATTGGGCCACCCTCAGGCGTGAACTCATTCATCGGGTTCCCACCTATCAGGCCTGCTTTGCGAACACTAGATGATACCTCGGACGTTGCGTCCAGAGTTCGTTGCAATATACTTTTGTGATATTTAATTATTTGGAACATGAACATTTGGATGAATAATAAGAGAACTAAAATTTAAAATAAAAAGGATTTTTGTATTTATAGATGTGGGCCTTTTTTCATGTGTGTTTGCATGTTGAGGTGGTTCTTTTTCATATACATATTTGCATGATGATGTGGCATGTGTGCATTTTGAGAAAAATAGGGTAGTGGGAGTGGACGTGGTGTTTTTGTGCTCGAGCTCAAATGAGTTCGGGTGAACAGTAAAATACAAAAAATAATTCAAACAATTTGAATTTTTTTGGTGCAAACATTGATAAATGTTTTAAGTGTTCGCAAAATTTCATTACAAAATTACATTCATGGATGTCGTGGCAATAAAATATCAACGTTCCAAAAGTGTTACTTTGGAAAGCATTTTGGAGTATTGCTTTTTTTTTGCCATGACTTCACAAATGTCATTTCACAATGAAAATTTGCAAGCACTGAAGCATTTGTCAAAGTTCACCACAAAAGAAATTCAGAAATTTTTGAATTTGTTTTTTGTCGTTGTTATTTTACTGTTCACCACTTCACATTTTGGATAAAAATCCGTGATCTGGCATTTACGGCTGAGAGGTTTAACCTTCATTTCCAAAACAAAAAGAGAAGGGGAAAAGTAAAGGGTTTCAAGTTTCCTGGACTAGTTACCGGCAGCACAGACAATCACAATCATTTGTACTAGTAGCTGGTTTGAGTTCATTGCGGGTTCGGGGCTGGTCTTAACGCTACATATTCACATGATCAGCATTTCTTGATTTCATATCAAGAATGCAGTCTGGCTGATATATAATTAAAGGGCAACCTGGTGCATGTAGCTCCCGCTTGCGCAGGGTCCAGGGAAGGGTCCGACCACTTTGAGTCTATAGTACGCAGCCTTTCCCTACATTTCTGTAAGAGGCTGTTTCCAGGACTTGAACCCATGACCTCATGGTCACAAGGCAGCAGCTTTACCACTGCGCCAAGGCTCCCCTTCTCTGGCTGATATATAATTGCTACTGCTAATATTAGACAAGTTGCATCTGATGAAAACCATTACTATCTTGACGATCACCACTTACTACCCTATTGCCTGTCTGCCTAAATGGAGCACTCCAATGAGCAAATGTTCCAGAAATTCCAAGTCATCTGTCCATTTTGATCGCGAAGTTACTTCGATTCCGCCCTCAGACCCGAGTCAGCGGTACCGCTCCCAAATCTGTCAGGGATCGTGAAGAGAGCTGTTAGTTCCTGTAATCAATACATAAAACATATCAGACTAAGTTGATCACAGAGAAAGGATACTGTATTCACGGTTCATAAGATTTCAGAAACCTAAAGTAGACTGTCAATGGAAATGGGAAGCTTAAGATGGCTATCAAATAGCTTAACTGTTGTGACATGACTAGTATAGGGGCTGTTATAACCCAAAAATAAAGGTTACTATTATATCAAAATCAGTGACTCCAACCAGTAATTTTTTGGGAGCCTTAAAACAGGTACTGAAGTACAGGTTACAGCAAGCAGGTGGATCATACTTCAAGTCTTCTGACTCCTTAACTTCTTAAAAAATGCTTACAATGAAAAATAGCACCATGACTAACCAAAAAGAAAAGATCTTCTCAAGATTTATTTTTTCTGAAAGGATCCACTCCCTCTATGACTGCGTACATGTCAGGATGAAAAATTACCTACGAAAGTGCGGCGCAAACAGAACGCTTTCCGGATTGTTTGGCGTCATGTCATGTGATTGATTTTTCCAGATTGAACATGCATCGAAATGACCAGCCCTCTCTGCAGGTGTTTCCTGCCTAACAGGCTGCTTGATCTCATGCCCTACTGGAGAATCATAGAGGAATGCCAGAAAGAAGACAAATATCTTCACCAATTCACCAAAATGCTAAAGATGACACTAGAAATCAAGTGCTAACTACTTGTTATTTGAAATTTATTACGATCTCTAACCTGGCATCGAGGTGGTCTCCTGAGTTGAACTTAGCCGATGCTTTAGCATTGCCTCCTCTTGAAAGATCATCTGGCATGGATAAGAAAACAAGTGAAAAACTGTATATGGGAAGTACTGAAAATGTGCTGCTCTGCATTTGCAGAGGAAAGGGGGCTTCATCACAAGCTTATGCTCTGCACTCAACAGAACAGTTACCTCGGCCGGTAAGGTCAACTGAAGGGATCGAAGGGGGGACTCCTGCGATGGCCCGAGAAGGAACGGAGGCTCTCGAGTGGTCGTGCAAGGAACACTTGATAACACAAGAGGCTCGTGACGCGGCCGGTCCTGATTCGGAGGTCCAAATGGATGTCGAGTCCCTGACATTGCTCCTAAAAAATGACTCATAGGCAGCATGGCAGCTGGTCGGTTTGATGATGCGTCGACGCTGTTCTGGTTAAGTGCGGCGCACATTTGCGATGTCGGCAGATGGTCAGGTGCTCCTGGTAAGTTCACCGAGGGACGATACACTCCATTCCTCATAGACAGCATCTGGAACAGAGTTATAGCAATCAGAACACAAATCGAAATGCGACGAACCATTGCGACCGGACACAAATTGAAATGCACAAATGGGGTATAATGATGCATTGGTGCTTTCCATAGTTGATAGAGGCGCAGAAATGGGCAGCTACTTGATTATCACAGCACAACAACAATAAGACTGAAAACCGATGTTTCGTTTTCATACAGTCAAATGCAAAACAAATTATTCCTTGTGCAACCTACTGACGCAACAGCCTAGCTAAATCAACATGCCTTGTCCAGTTTCTTGTTTTTTTGTTGTTGTTGTTGCCAAATTAAGGGCTTTAAACCTAGGGAGATATTCACATTTTTCGTTCAGCAGTGCTGACTGCTGACCAGCACATATGATTTTTCAGGCGATGACACATCATAAACTTTTCTGTTGAGAAAATTCAGGGGAGCAGCATTTTGCTGACCTGCACTTGGAGCTGGAGGTGCTTGAGGTACTCAATGGCGTCGTCGAGCATGGAGGCTTTGTCCGTCTGGAGCAGCCGCCGCCGCCGCCGGCCATGCAACATCACCTCAGTTAGCTTCCAGCAA
>NC_041391.1:686306831-686344103 GCF_002162155.2 Triticum dicoccoides
AGGGAACAGCAGCGTGGACGCACGGACGGACCTTGCTGGAGTTGGGCACGAGGCTCTGCAGCGCCTTCATCTTCTCGTTGATCTTGCACCGCCGCCTCTTCTCGGAGAGGTTGTGCACCTCGGCGGCGCGGGCCCTCTTGCCGCGCGGCCTCCCCGCCGGCTCCGACTCCGACGACCCCAGCGCCTCCTGCAATCCAAGTCCACAGCCGGTTACCGCGCCTAGCAAGCAAGCAAGCGACTCCGGCGGCGGCCACCCACGCACTGCACTGACCTCGCTGTCGCCGCGGTCGGCGGGAGCAAACCCCATGCCGCCCTGGTGCTGGTGGCGCATGATGAAGTCCAGGTGCTCCTGGTCCATCATGGCGAGCCGGCGGCCGTCGCAGCGCCGCACTGGTGACCAGGAGAGGAGAGGAGAGCTCGCCACGAGCCGCTGGACTACTGGTCGCCCGCCGGCCGCCGCTGCCAGAACCGAGAAGGAGCCCAGCAACTGGTCGGCGCCGCTGCTCACGTGGAGGAGGGAGAGCCCATGCCGCGACCGACCGCGACCGCACGGGCGTGCTCTGGCGCTCCTTTCCTCGGGAAAAAAGCTGCACGGAGCCTGCCTTTCGAGGTCCTTTCTTTTCACGCGGGCTCCGGGCTTCCTCCTCCGCCTCGGTTCCCTCCCCCACCCCACAGCTCTCTCTCTCTCTCTCTGTCTCGAGGACCAGGGCGAGGACGAGGAGGGACATCGCAACTCGCAGGCGCATTGATGGAGGTGGTTTGCTGGGTTCGGCTGCCGCGTCGTCCGTCCGCGTACGCTGCATCTTCGCGCCGCATTTACGCGGGGGCCATCAATGGCGTGCCGTGCTCGGCTCATCGGCTATCAACGCGCAACAGTCTCGCCCCGTGACCTCGCGCGGCGCAGCTACGGATTGCACGAGAGAGAGAGGATCTATCGCGGGCGTGCGGGCGTGCGTGTCAGCGCTGCGCTGCGCTGCTCGGGGGCGCTGTGGCCTCGGTCAGCCGTCAGCGTACTCGCATTGCCTTCCGCGTACTGTGCGGTCGGTGCTGCGACGTGACGTTGGAGGGGAGCTTTTACCGGGGGCTCTCGGGGTAAATTTGGTTCGAGCCAAAGTAAAATAAGGTTATCTCCAACGGCAACCAGTAAAAGTTCTCCCGCACAGGGGAGACCAGTTTGGGAAAGGAATGCGTTAGGATGCCATTCAATCGTAGCCGCATATATCCCGCCTTTCTTATTTATTTTTAAGTCTTCACGATCAAATAGCCACATGCAAAGGGTATGGATGTTCAAATAGCCACATGCAACACAAGTTCAAATTTTAAAAAGTTCAAATATTACATCTCAATATTGTTGTCCCTTTTCACTGTCCACTAATGCTCAATCAGATCTTCCTCAACTACTCGTGAGTTGGTCGATGCCGAATTTGTTGATGCACTTCAATAAACTCCTCAAATGTGGTCGGATTCTAGTCCGGGAGTTGGATAGGATCACCCATGTTCACAAATTCCAGAGTTGCGGCAGCATCGTCACCCTCATCCTCGACGATCATGTTGTGCATATGACAAGTTCAATGAATTGTCAAGCATAATGTGACCAATAGAATTTTCACAAGTTATCCTATGGAGCATAGCATCACAACTAGGCAACTCAACATGCTCATCATCATATTCATCATAAATAGGTAAGTCATGACATGAAGAAGTTTCACTAGCATGAAGCATGGCAATAGGTGGGTCAACATCATGGGAGCAATCGATGTCAAGAGAGTCCACTAGTGGAACAAGAGAAGCACCATCACCTATGTTACCTTTGGAGCGTCGCTCATGTGTTGTAGGTGGGGTGTTGAAGATCGTTTTGTTGTCATCTTCATGTTGATGTAACCATGTGGGGGGTGTATCATCGTCCACCATGGCCATCGGTGTTTCCATTGGAGGGATGGACTCGTCGAGGATAGGCGTGTCATCATGTAGGAGACCTAGCACCAAAGAAGAAAACACACTAGGAGTAGAGGTTAAGTCGTTAGAAATCATAGTGGCCTCACATGCCGTGTCAACTACCTCACTCTCTAAGTGTTGTGGCTCACTCACTCCCTCAAGGGTGCTCTCACTCATATGGTTGGTGGAGTCACTCAAATGGCGCTCAACCTCACATAGGATGTGCGGCATGCTCTCATGTGTGGGGCTAGTGGTGGTCACACTCATCCTCTCAAAGGAAATGCTCTCAATGTCACATATGGTGGAGTCACTCATGTCACTCATGTGGTGGTGGCTCTCCTCACATGGCACTTTGGGCATCTCTTCATATGTGGGTGTCGGAGAGGTGTAGGTGCAAATGTCTCCATGCGCGGTCGCGTAGCTTGACTCGGAGTATGAGTCCAATGTGGGTGCCGTCTTCATGGTGTTGAAGAAGTTCGCGCTCGTCGCCGTGGTCGAAGGGGATGGCCCTTGCTCAACTGTCTTGTCACCGTCTTGGTGTTGGAGGCCCATATGATGTGGCACCTCGTAGCTCGTCTCCATGACCGAAGGGAATTTCCCATGCTCGGCCATCTTCCTTGAGGGGCTTCCGAAGATGGAAGTGTCACCCTCTCTTGTAGGTGGTCGCCTTGGACTTGATGAAGTCGTTGTAGGCGTACTCGTGGGAAGTAGGCGAAGATGCCGTACGTCCAAAGGCGAAGATGCCTTGATAGCACTTGGCGAAGATGCCAAAGTGATTGTTGTAGCCATAACACCGTCTTGGTGGTGGTCGTCTCGCGGTCTTCTTTTATGCTCATGAAGCTTCGACTTGGCGTGTTGGGACTTGTGCATTTGTGCTTGTGGAGCATCTTCATGATGATGGTGTCGTTGTCGCGCTTGAGCTCGAAGGCGTTTGTCGTCGTCGTGCACATGATGCTTGGAGGTGACTTGCCCTTCATGACGATGTTGATCACGAACGTGATGGTGGTCGCCATGTAGATGTGGACGAGGACGATTTGCACTTGCATCTTTTTCGCGCTCCGAAGACTTGTGGCTTGAACGTCGTCGTCTTGAGGATGATGAAGTGGAAGAAGACTTGATCAAGGCCCGAATCTCTTCCATCCTCGCATCTTGCTCCTCCTTTTGTGCGGCAAGCTTGCTGTCGATGTAGTCCCTTTTCCTTGCTTCGGAGTGGAAAATGTCTATGGAGATGTTCTCAATGCGCTCTTGCAATCTTGATTGTGCGCCTTGCATTTGTCGTTGTAGATCGAAGATAGACGCTTTGGAGATGTAGTTGTTCACGCCGTCGTTGTTGTCATAGACCGGAGAGGGAATGCCTTGCCTATCCATCACAAGACTCGAGCAAATATGAGTGGGAGAAAGAGAAGAACTTATACCAATGTACCTTGACCGATGTTGACGATGAATCAAGTTCACTCAAATGCGGACAATGAAATAGCACTATTGGTACCAATCCTTGTCGGTTCTCACACCTACACAAGTAAAGCTTATAGTGGAGCTCGGTGAGGATAGTGGCACAAAAATTTAATGCAAAATGTTAGCAAGAGTCAATAATGTTGAAAGAGATTCACAAATTCACAAGTGAAACAAGTAGACCAATAGCAATATGGAAGGCACACGGAAACGCACACACGGATAGATAAATGGGGTCGTGCAACCAAGGAATGAGCACACAATGTGGAATCCACGGAAAACGCTCGTGTTGCACAACTCAAGAGAGACGCTAGCACGATTGCTCAATAGGCGGATACGACACTTGTGCACAACCTATAAGATGCAAAATGGATCAACTTATATCCCAAGTATGCTATGTATGTATGGTTCCCGGTGTTTCTCTCAAGATGATCCAAGATGATCGGATATGACAATCTTATATGCAATGTGGTATGATGCTATGGCACTTGCTTACAAGCTTCTTTGCTCTCTTTCTCTTTTTCTTAAAAGCTTTATTTCTTTTTTTATGGCCACTTTGCACAATGCACAAACCAAGATAGCAATTGTGTATATGCGGGAACAAACTTGTGACACAAGATATGATAGCAATATATGTACCACGATGATATGGTATGTATGCTATGGGAAGTATGATCACTAATGTGCACAAGTAATGTTGCCGGCAATACTCAAATGGCTAGTCTCGATAGGCAAGCGACGCAAAAGTAAGGCTAGGGGTTAACAATGCAATAGCAAGGGAATATACAATGGAGGGATACCATGATACCAAGATGATATGGAGATTACCGTCCGACGATGATGAGTAGCGGTGTTCTTGATGTAGATATCAAGATGATGGAGACTCGTCCCTAAGTAGCCGAAACACCTTAGGAAACGGAAAAACCGCGAACTCAAAATCTCACACGTCAAATGTCAAAATGGTGGTAGCGGAAATGCGGTGGTGGTTTGCACTTGGCAATGTGGAAGTGAAATGATGGGCTATACACATGTCGAAGTTGAAGTTGCCGTCCCTAAGTAGCCGAAACACCTTAGGAGACACAAGCCACAACTCGAACAAGTTCAAACAACAATTGGGTTAAGTTGGGGTTGAAATGTATGATGGGCAAGGTTATGCGGAAGTGGTGGTGGTGGTGGTTGATGAAGAAGCAACCGTCCCTAAGTAGCCGAAACACCTTAGGAGACTCGAATCACTACTCAAGCAACCACTAATGCCATGGGAAACAAAATGGGTTAGGTTGCGGAAGTCGGAGGTGGTAATGCGGATGATATGGTGGAGGGCCTAGGCAAACTTGCCAAATTTCAGAAAATATGATGGAGTCAAATGATGTTGGTGGTATTTTTGTGGGATGAGGGATGTCAATAGCTTCAAAACGAGCTAAAGAACGTCAAAAACGGACTCCGGATGAATTAGTTATGACCAAAACAAAATTTCAGCCGTGTCAGTTTCAGGGTTAACCGGACATCCGGAAGGAGGTCCGGATGATCCGGGCTATGTCCGGATGATCCGGGTGTGCATCTGGATGATCCGGGTTCGTCAGCTCCGGTTCTGTTTCCTGGGTGCGTGGGGTATCCGGACGTCCGGGAGAGGGTCCAGCTGATCCGGGAGAAGGTCCGGATGATCCGGGTAGGTCAAACTGCTCGGGATTTCCTCTCGGGGACGAATTTTTGGGTGGAAATGGATGATTTTCGGGGCAAAATTTGAGGGATTTCGTGGATGGAAGGTGGGGAAACTTGGGGAAATGCTAGATCCACTTGAAACCAAGCAAATCCACGGATCAAAATCAACAAAACATCATCAAACCAACAAATCACAAAAAATTTTGGGGCTATTTTTGGTGGGGATTTTCGGATTTAGGACGAAAACAACAAAATCAAGCTAGAAAAAGAGGGGTAGGGGCTCCAAAAACGTGATCAACGTGGCTCATGATACCAAGATGATGTAGGGTGGAACCCTATAGCGTCGATCTTTCACGTTTGGAGTGGATCCTACGGGGAGACACGAAGAACGAGCGGAAGAACACGAGGAAATCACGGGGAGGAACGAGGGAAAACACTCAACCAACAAGGAATCGGTCACACAAGTGCTAGATCGAAGAACACAAAGAGATACACGAGATCCAAAGTCAACAAAGGTAAGGATACAAAGGTAACCGATCTTCTCCGTGAGGAGGCCTTGAATCCACAAAGGGATCTTCCCACGAGGGGGTCTTGAATCCGATAGGATCTACTCCGAAGAGGCCGCGGTCTCTCACGAGGAGGAGATCCGATGGATGAGCGAGGCTTTATCTCTAACTTGAGCTAAATCAACGCTAAGTCTCAAAAGGAGGAGGAGGAGTCCTATTTATAGGCTAGGGGGGCGAAGGGGTACACGGGCTCAGCCCAACACGCGCACACAGGCGCTGGCCGGATGATCCGGGTCCGAAGCCGGATGATCTGGGCTGGTCCGGATGGTCCGGGTGGAGGCCCAGATGATCCGGAGACTCGGCTGGTGGAGGCGCAGGGCCGGATGTCCGGCTGGCGGTCCGGACGTCCGGGCAGGGTCCGGATGATCCAGGACGGGGTCCGGATGATCCGGCTTCAGGGGGGAGGCTTCTGTAGTCTTCGGTCGAATTAGCCGGATCGTCCGGATGGGGGTCCGGATCGTCCGGGCTCTGTCCGGATCATCCGGGCCGCCGTTCGGATCGTCCGGCCAGTCTGGTCCTTGGCGCTTTTTCTCTCCGTCTTCCGCTTCCGGTTCTCCTTGCTCCCTAGCTTCTTCACGGTGAAGTCCTTGGTACCTGAGTATGCATAGTGTTTCCGTTTGAGGTAGTAACCATGTCTCATGTGAATTGAAAGGGAATTGAGAGAGGAGAAATGTCACCTCGGTTTCGAGAGCTCTTGCACGTGCTCGAGTCATAGGTCCAAGTGGTGTTGTAGAGGATGTGGATGCGTCCATGGGGATGATCATGGGATGCTCCGCATCATTGTGTCCAATGGCGTATGCTCGAGGTCTCGTCATATGTCCTCTTGGGGCTCGGAGAGTAGTCGGAGTGTACATGGGGATGAACGTGGGATGCTCCACATCAGGTATGCCCTGTTTTTTGGCCGAAAATGTTAGCTTCAATTAGGTTACATGCGTCAACCATATGTTGTTTTGTTAATGAGATGACCGTTTGTTTGCTAGATCCCCTAAAAGAACATGATTTTGGACGTGAAAGATCATACATTTGTTTACTGGATATGCCATGAATTCCATGCTTTTGTTCTGGAAATGTCTGAACTTTCAATGTATGAACCTGTCTAAATTATCTATTTATGAACCTGTCTAAACATTGACATTTTGGTTAGATTGGTGCAGTTACACTGAGCTATTTGTAGCAAAGATGCTATTAAATAGCATGGTTGGGTCATGTCTTCAAGTGGCTGAACATTTTTGTCTGAACATCGACAGTTTTGTTATTACTATGTGAACATTTTTGTCTGAACATTGATAGTTTTGTTAGACTGCTGCAGTTACATTGTGTCACTTTCCTAGCTCAGATGCTCTCAAATAGCATGGTTGTGTCATTGTGCAGTTACACTGTCTCCTCCCCTCTGTTATTACTGTCTGTTTGAACATTTTGTCATTACCATTGTTTTGCAGGACGCCTAAGCAACCACTTCTCTGTTGAGGTCATACATGGTGGCTATTTTCTATGTGCAGGCAAGCATAGGGATTATCACAAGGGCCACTCCATTTGGTATGACAACTGTGATATAGATAATTGGACACCTACATTTGTTGCCAGTCTGGCGGAGGAAATTGGGTATGAGTTTGAGGGCAGGATTAGGGCTTACTGGTGTGTTCCTGGACTGACAGTGTATAAGAATGGGTTAAGAGAAATTAAGTTAGGGGACAACACAATGACAAAGAACATGAAGGATTGTGTTCTGAATGGGAACCATTTCCAGCAGATATTTCTTGATCATGATAACATCATGAGGTCATATATTTCCCCTGTTCCAGTTCATTCTGATGATGAGGATCCTCCTTTGGCCAAATTTAGTGGCCTGGGGCCTAAGAAGGAGCAAGTGCAAGAGGAGCAGTCACATCAACTGCAAGTGCAAGAGGATCATTCTGACCAAGTGCAAGAGGAGCAATCACTTCAACTCCAAGTGCAAGAGGAAAATGCTGAGCAAGTGCAAGTGTTACAGGAGCAGGCTGAGCAAGATCAATTGTATGAGGCAGAAAGTGAGGAAGAGTCGGAAGAAGAGGAGTACATACCAGGTCCTCCTCAGCCAGGAGAATATATTCATACATTTTAATTTGAGTTCAGGGGCAGAAGGAAAACCTGTAGGGTTTTAAACATGGATGCAGAAGATGGAGTTGGTGATTTAGCAATTCATGATTCTGATAAAGATTTCAATCCACAATTTGTTGATTCAGATATTGATCTGCAAAATGATGATGACTTGTTTGACAGAAATGTTGATTGTGATAAAGGTAAAGGTTTAGCAGTCCAAGGAGAACCTGATGATCCTGTTAAAGATGTGGACCTGTGTTTGCCTTCTTTTGATGAAGATAAGGTTAAGCTGAATTTCAACTGTTTCATAGAAGAAGACCTGTCTAAACCAGAGTTACAAGTGGGTCAGACATTTGCAAGTGTTGAATTACTGAGGAAAGCTATCAAAGAGTACAACTGTAGGAAAAGGGTTGACATTAAGTGCCCCAGAAATGATAGGAAAAGACTGCAAGCCATTTGTGAAGAAGGGTGCCCTTGGTCTTTGTTTGCATCATTGGATGGAAAAACAAAATGCTTGATGGTCAGAAATACAACCCAAGGAATACCTGCATAAAGAAATGGTCTGTGAAGTCATTCACTGCTCCCTTCATGGCAGGAAAATATATTGATTCTTTCAGAGCAGATGAAAACATGAACATGACGAATTTTGCAAGGGTGGTTTAGAAGGACTGGAACATGACAGCTACAAGGAGCAAACTTAGAAGGGCTAAGAGACTAGTCAAGAAGGTCCTTGAAGGAGATGAGTTAGAGCAGTTCAACATCATGTGGGATTATGCACAAGAATTTAGAACATCAAACCCAGGTAGCTCTTTCTATGTGGGTGTCAATGATGGCACATTTGGAAGTTGCTATTTCTCCCTATATGCCTGCAAAAGGGGTTTCATGCAAGCCTTGAGGCCTGTCATATGTTTAGATGGATGCCACTTGAACAACAAGTATGGAGGTGTTATGCTGTGTGCTGTTGGGATGGATCCCAATGATTGTATTTACCCTCTGGCATTTGCAGTTGTGGAGGTAGAGAACACTGATACATGGAAATGGTTTTTGTCAAACCTAAAGAGTGACTTGGGAATACTCAATAGAGAGCCATGGACTATTATGTCAGACAAGCAAAAGGGGCTGATCAAGGGAGTGAGGCAGCACTTTCCTGATTCGGAGCATAGGCATTGTGTCAGGCATATATGGCAGAATTTTCAACAAACACACTGTAGGGTCGAAAGTATGTCTAGAGGGGGGGGGTGATTAGACTACTTGACCAAATAAAAATTTAGCCTTTTCCCAATTTTAAGTCTTGGTAGATTTTAGCAACTTAGGACAAGTCAAGCAATCAACCTACACATGCACGTCTAAGAGTGTAGCAGCGGAATGTAAAAACATCGCATACGAAGGTAAAGGGAGGAGTATAGAGGGATCAAAGGCAGTGTAGACATGGAGATTTTTGGCGTGGTTCCGATAGGTGGTGCTATCATACATCCACATTGATGGAGACTTCAACCCACGAAGGGTAATGGCTGCGCGAGTCCACGGAGGGCTCCACCCATGAAGGGTCCACGAAGAAGCAACCTTGTCTATCCCACCATGGCCATCGCCCACGAAGGACTTGCCTCACTAGGGTAGATCTTCACAAAGTAGGCGATCTCCTTGCCCGTACAACTCCTTGGTTCAACTCTACAATCTTGATGGAGGCTCCCAAGTGACACCTAACCAATCTAGGAGACACCACTCTCCAAAAGGTAATAGATGGTGTGTTGATGATGAACTCCTTGCTCTTGTGCTTCAAATGATAGTCTCCCCAACACTCAACTCTCTCTCACTGATTTGGATTTGGTGGAAAGATGATTTGAGTGGAAAGCAACTTGGGGAAGGCTAGAGATTAAGATTCTTGTGATTGGATTGGAATATCTTGGTCTCAACACATGAGTAGGTGGTTCTCTCTTAGAAAATGTATGCTGGAAGTGTAGGCACATTCTGATGGCTCTCTCCATGAATGAAGAGTGGGTGGAGGGGTATATATAGCCTCCACTCAAAATCTAACCGTTACACACAATTTAGCAAACTCGATGGGACCGAATCATAAAATTTGGCCGGACCGATTTAGTTCAAAATGTGAATGTTAGGGTTTTCGGTGGGACCGACATGTCAACTCCGTGGGACCGATTTCATTAGGGTTAGGGCATAACGTAATCTCGATGAGACCGATCATATGAACTCGGTGAGACCGATTTCTGTAATAGGCAAACAGAGAGTTGATCAGGCAAACTCGGTGGGACCGATTCGCTCATTTCGGTGAGACTGAAACATTACAAAAGGAAACAGAGAGTTTGCATTGCGAACTCAGTGGGACCGATCGCTCACTTCGGTTAGAGCAAAACGTTACGAAGGGAAACAGAGAGTTTGCAATCCCATCTCGGTGAGACCGAGATCCCTATCGGTGAGACCGAACTGATTAGGGTTTCTGGCTATGGCTATGTCAAATGAACTCGGTGGCGTTGGATAGATCAAATCGGTGGGGCCGAGTTTGACTTTTGGTTTGGGACATATGTGGATATGAGAAAGTGGTTGAGGACTTTTGGAGCATATCACTAAGCATTTTTGAGCAAGCAAGCCATTAAGCAACACCTCATCCCCTTTTAATAGTATTAACTTTTCCTATGGACTCAATGTGATCTTGGATCACTAAAATGAAAATGTAGAGTCTTGAGCTTAAGCCAATATGTGTCCTTAGCATTTTGAGGGGTCCACATTCCTAGTCCATGCCATGCCAATCATTGAACTTTCTAAAATGATCATCTTGAAAGAGTATTAGTTCAATGAGATATATGTTGTTAAGAATTACCAAGACCACCCAGGGGTAGTTGTACTTTCAATCTCCCCCTTTTTGGTAATTGATGACAACATATAGATCAAAGCTTCGACAAAAGATAATAAGAAAGTAATACATCGTCGCTTTGAGAAGTATGAGATAAGCAAGAGCTCCCCCTAAATTTGTGCATTATTTAAAATTTGCTTTTGAATGCAAATGCACAATCGATTAGGATCATGGGTTACTCCTCCATATCACATACATCTTGGTGGAGCGCTCAAAATGATGATCATTCAAGCAAGCATTAAAAGTGTGATATGATCAAACACATGATCATACAAGTATCTCACACACATAGACAAAGAGTATCAAGCAAGCACACACATAAGTTTCAACCAAAAGACAAAGAAGGCAAAAAAAGCAAAGCTCTCTCTCTTTCTCGATGCCTATGATCTATACACTTTCTCCCCCTTTGGCAACAAGTTACCAAAAAGCTTGAAAATGCATAGTGCTATGCGTCTCTCTAGGCTTGATCTTCGGGAGGAGGCGTTGAGAGGACTCCAAGAACAAATGCATCTGTTGAAGTTGTTGGAGCTGGTGGAGTGGCAACTGGAGGTGGCACTGATGCTGTGGTTGCAGGTGCTGATGTAGTTGCTCTAATGTCAGCCATGGGCACTGCAACAGATCTCTGACCTCTTAGCACTCTCTGAAAGGCATCTGTGGTAGCCTGCCCTTTCCTCTCCTCAGCTTCTTCCTGGGTCTGCTCAACTGCTATCTGCATTTCTGCACCTTCAAGTCTAGATCATAGAATTTAGTTTCAATGATCCTCTCCAAGCTCTCTTGATTCTGAGTTAGGGTGGCCAGTCCTTTCTCAATCCTCAGTGTTGATTGGATAAGATAGATGAGTTGATCTTGCTTTGACTTGAGAAATACTTGAGATGCCTCTTCAGCACTTGGCATCTTTGCTGCCTTCTCAGCTTTAGCTTTCTCTCTTTTCTCTTGTGCCTATACAGATGTAGGATCTTCTTTAGTCATGACAACAGTGTTGTCCTCAAAGTCTGGTCTCAAGGGTAGATGCTCCTCATCTAACAAGTAGGTGCCTGTGCCCATCTTGGAGTTGATGAGCATTTGAATATGTGGAGCATACCCACATGACCTCTTCTGATCTGCAGCTGTCCTCTTGATTGTTTCCACAATCAGGCTCATGACTTTGAATTTTTGGGGCACATCAAACAATTGCAGCAAGTTGATGGAATGGCCTATGATCATCTTGTGATCTCCAGATTTGGGCAACAAGGTGTGCCTCAAGATGGTGTTAATTGTGGCCAAACCAGATAACAAATAATGAACAGAGCCTAGCTTATGAGTTTCCAAGGCTTTGTCAGGAATTTCCTTGTACATGTTTGGCATTGAGTTGTGGTCTTTCTTCTTCTTGGCATAGGCATCCAAGTCATTCTCATGCTCTTCAGGGGCTTTGATCAATTTGCCCCACTCAGCAACTATTGATTGGTACCTTGTACCCTCAGGCATCCAAACAATTCTGCCATCAGGATAGAAATGAGCTGTAGAATAGAATTGCATAATGAGCTCATCATTCCACTTGGTCAACTTCTGACCCACAAACTTGTCCACTCCACATAGCTTAAAGCTCTCATGCACACCTGGAAAATGATCTTCATTCTCAACAATGTATTTCCAATCTGCCCACTTCATATTACAAACAATGGGCTTCTTATCAAGAAAGATTGTCTCATAGAAATTCTGTTGTTCTTTGGTGTGGAACATGTAATCCAACAACATTCCTTCTCCTCACAACATAAAGATCAACTTGTCTCCAAAGTCTGAGACATGCATCCTTCCTGATGTTCATGTCTTCTGCCACTGGATGACTATCATCATGGTCAGGAATCTTGGGCTTGAGCTTCCTAAGCACTTGGGCTTCAGCATCTTCTTCTTCTTCAATCTCAGGCACTAGGCCTTGTTCTTCTCAGCAGCTGGTATATTCCTTGTGCTCCTCTTTGGTGCAGTCTTGGGAGCTCGAGCAGAAGCTTTGGGGGGCAGTCTTGGGATTAGAAGGGTCAGCCACAGACTTGATGTCATCCCCCATCAGCTTTTGAGCTTTAGGTGCTGGTGCAGCATCCTCTTCCTCTTGCTCTTCATCCTCAGCTGGATCTCTCATCGTAGAGGGATTTCCAACAACTCTTGCTATGGTCTTCTTGACCCTTTCTTTCCTCTTCCTGCCTTCACCAGCCTCCTTTGGTTCAAGAGTAAACTCAAGTGTTTCCTGGGTTGAGGCTCTGGCTTTGGACATTGGCACTCTCTTGGCAGGAGCTTTTCCGTTTAAACCAGGCTTGGTTGAAGCAACTGTGCCATACTATTTCTTAGCAACTTTCTTCTTTGAGGTGGCCTCATCCTCAACATCCACATAGTCTTCATCTTCTGAATCAGAATTTCTCTTCCTGCTCTGCCTAGTAGCAGCCTTAGGCAGGTTTCTAGGAGTACTTTTGCTGCCATCATCAGAACTGCTAGAGGGACTAGTGCCCTCACTCATGTTAACATGCTCCTCAGATTTATTCTGGCTATCACTCTGATCAGACATTCTGGCAAAGCAAACTGACATCAGACCCTGAGAATAGTTGTAGATGAGATAGAGTGGATGAGCATCACAAAGTGCAGAGGTTTTGCAAAACAAATGAGTCAAAAACTTAGTTTTAGTTTTCCACAAAAAGCATTTTGGAGCTACCGGTTTGTGAAACTCGGTGACACTGAAGCAACTTTGGAGTCTAAACTAGTGAAATCGGTCAGACCGAGACACAGTTCGATGACTCCGAGTTTGCTAGGGTTTCACTGAGAGTTGAACTCGGTCACACCAATTCGCAAGTTTTGGTCTGACCGAAAAGTGCAAGTGCAATGGCCTAAGCCAAATCGGTGAGACCGATTACCAAAACTCGGTCGGTCCGAGATGAGTTCGGCGGAAACCTAACCCTAAATTTTCGAATCGAATCTAATCTAAAGGATGTTTTTGCTGGACAAGATGATCTCATACATGGTAAAGAACATGGCATTTGCTTTGTGCTAAGAATCAGAGTTAGGAATAGCACAAAGATTCGAACTCATACCCTAGTCCGGTGATGAGCTCGCTACGGCGACAACAACGGGGTTGAATTCCATTGACGGCGGCGGAGACCAGCGGCGGGAGGTCACTGGCGACGAGAAGACGATCTGGAGACCCGAGTCGGCAAAGCAGGACACACGCGGGCGAAGAGGTTTTGGAGAAGTTTCCAAAATTTGACCCGTCGATATATATATCCTGACCCTGCGGTGTGATAGAGTGGAACAACTCGGTGGCACCGAGATGCAGAATCGCAAGCGGTTACTACAACTCGGTGTGACCGAAAAGTTCTAATCGGTTGCACCGAGATTGAAAACCTAGATCAGCTCAGTGAACTCGGTATGACCGAAAAGGGTGAATCGGTCAGACCAAAATGCACAAAGAGGTTTTGGAAGTTTAAGTCTATGACAAATCGGTGACTCCGAGTGCTCCTCACACAGAGGGTTCGAATATGACTTGATCAAACTTTGTGATGTAGCATGAATAGAGTTTGAGAGGAGAAAAGCATAGATAGCTAGAGGAAGTTCTTAGGCATTCTTGTCCATCCATTTGGCAAAGAAAAAGAGCCAAACAATCAAAACAACAAATGGATGTCCTCGAATGAGTATAATATGCAGTCAACATGCTCACATAATAAAATGGCAAATGAAACATGTGGCAAAGCATGCACAAACACTCTAGCATCTATGAAGCAATTGGCGATGACTAGGTCATCTATATATGAGTATATTGACTTAGGAGTCAAATGAGAACATTTGATCATAGTCCCACAAGGAACACACAAGGATATCCATAGACATAGAGTGAATTTCACACATGATGATGTCCATGAAAGCATTAGGTTACCTCGTCCCTTGTCTTACCAACAAGAGGGTTTGTGACTCCTTGAACTAGTGCAAGATGTGGAAGTTGTTTGCACTTGTCCTTGACAATATGATATGAGTGAAGTATGTTTGCGGAGTCACCCTCAAGAACTCTCTAGTTCTTCTTCTTCGGGATCCACATCAATTTGATGGGAATCCTTGGAGTTGTAGTCGTACTTGATGAAGTAGAACTTGATGTAGTCTTGGGAACCCACTTGACCAAGGCCTTAGGAGCTTCTTCAAATGCATCAATCTCCTCTTGAAGCTTGTCCTTGCCTTTTTGCTTGTGCTCTTGTGGTGGAAGATCATCTTGAGCTTGTGCCCCCTTGAAAGAAGTAGGATCATACTTCTCTTGTTGAGGAACAAACTTCGTCTTGGGGTATTGATCTTCTTCCCACTCAACTCCATTGGCATTGAACTTTCGTTCAAAACCAACACCTTGATTCTTCTGGTGCCTTCCTTGCTTGCGTACAATTTCCTCAAATTGCTTACTTCCGGCAAGGCTCTTGGAAACACCTTTCTCTATAATTCCCTTCAATAAGCTATTTTTTTCTCAAGTGTAACTTGGCTAAGAGATTCGTTAGTGGAATCAAGAGAACTACTAGAAGCAACAATATTGGATTTAGCATGATTATTGTTACTACTAGAAGAAGAATCTTTCTTACTCTTCTTGCTAGATTTTACTTGTGGCATGTAAGTAGACAAGAATAAACGCTTGGCAATGTAAGAAGAACTTTTCTTGCGAAGATCATCATTGATTGCTTTTAAGAACCCTTGCTCTTGCTCAAGGTTGAGCTTTTCAAAGCGTAGCTTCTCATGAGTCTTTAAAAGCTCTCGATCATCTTCCAAGGTAGTTTCATGAGATAACTTAAGAGTGTTTAGTTCTTTAGTTAGACGCTCAATCTCCTTCTTATCATCGTCATCCATTTTATCTTGATCAGCATGATTAATAGCAAGTTCATCATAGTTTTCATCACTAGAGTTGTCAATAAGTAAATCATCATCACCTAGCAAATCATCTTCATCACTATTGAAATCAACATACTCAGGGTGTGATACCTTTGGGCCTTTAGCCATGAAGCATCTTCCAATTCCTTCATTTGGTGAGTCAAATATGTCATAGGAGTTGGTTGACACAAGTGCTAGACCGGCAACACCTTCATCTTGAGTATATTCGGAGTCGGAGTGATAACTTCTCTCTGAGTGATGGTCAGATTCGGAGCCGGATACCCATTCACCAACATGAGCTTGATGTCTTTGTTTTGTGTAGCTCCTTGATGACTTATCCTTCCTTTCCGAATCCTTGCTTCTGTGAGAGGTTCTTCGTTCGTAACGATCATCTCTACTCCTTCTCTCTCTTGGAGGTGATTCTTCTCTTCTACTTCTCCTTTTAGGTGAGTCTTCTCTTCTTTTATAGGGAGCCGTACACTCATTGGAGTAGTGTCCGGGTCTTCCACAATTGTAGCAATTACGCTCACGACTAGAAGATCTTTTGTCATTGTAGGACCTTGACTTGGAACTTCTTTCCTTGCTTCTACTCTTGTAGAACTTGTTGAAGTTCTTCACCATTAGGCGCAATTCTTCATTGAAGGCTTGTTTTCTCACTTGATGATGTAGGAGCATCACATGAGGCTTTGTAAGCACCACTTGACTTGTTGTGAAGCTCTTCTTTATCCTTGAGTGACATCTCATGAGCAACAATTCTTCCAATGACTTCCATTGGCTTGAGATCTTTGTAATTTGGCATCATTTGGATCAATGTGCACACGGTATCATATTTTCCATCCAAGGCTCTTAGGATCTTCTTGATGATGAATCTGTTAGTCATCTCTTCACTTCCTAAGCCGGCAATCTCATTTGTGATGAGAACAAGCCTAGAGTACATTTCAGCGACACCTTCACCATCCTTCATTTTGAACTTGTCAAGCTGACTTTTAAGCACATCCAATTTGGATTCCTTGATGGAGTCGGTACCTTCATGCATATCAATCAAAGTATCCCAAATTTCCTTAGCATTCTCAAGATGTCTGATTTTGTTGAATTCTTCGTGGCATAATCCGTTGAAGAGGATATCGCAAGCTTGAGCATTGTACTGCAGCATCTTCAATTCTTCCGTGGTAGCTTCACGGTGCGGTTCTCTCCCATCAAAGAATTCACCTTGCAAGCCAATACACACAATAGCCCACACGGCGGGGTTATGTCCAAGAATATGCATTTTCATCTTATGCTTCCAACTAGCAAAATTAGTACCATCAAAGTAAGGACCTCTACGGTGGTAATTTCCCTTGCTAGACGCCATACTCTCCTAGGTTGTGAAACCAAGGCTATGATCACCAAAGCTATGGAAATCAAGGCAAATGGACACCAAAGCTCTGATACCATTTGTAGGATCGAAAGTATGTCTAGGGGGGGGGGTGATTAGACTACTTGACCAAATAAAAATCTAGAACTTTCCCAATTTTAAGTCTTGGCAGATTTTAGCAACTTTGCACAAGTCAAGCAATCAACCTACACATGCAATTCTAAGAGTATAGCAGCGGAATGTAAAGACATTGCACATGAAGGTAAAGGGAGGAGTTTGAGGGAGCAAACGCAATGCAGACACGGAGATTTTTTATCCGTGGTTCCGATAGGTGGTGCTATCGTACATCCACGTTGATGGAGACTTCAACCCACGAAGGATAACGGCTGCGCGAGTCCACGAAGGGCTCCACCCACGAAGGGTCCATGAAGAAGCAACCTTGTCTATCCCACCATGGCCATCACCCACGAAGGGTTGCCTCACTAGGGTAGATCTTCACGAAGTAGGCGATCTCCTTGCCCGTACAAACTCCTTGGTTCAACTCCACAATCTTGACGGAGGCTCCCAAGTGACACCTAACCAATCTAGGAGACACCACTCTCCAAAAGGTAATAGATGGTGTGTTGATGATGAACTCCTTGCTCTTGTGCTTCAAATGATAGTCTCCCGAACACTCAACTCTCTCTCACTGATTTGGATTTGGTGGAAAGATGATTTGAGTGGAAAGCAACTTGGGGAAGGCTAGAGATCAAGATTCTTGTGGTTGGATTGGAATATCTTGGTCTCAACACATGAGTAGGTGGTTCTCTCTAAGAAAATGTATGCTGGAAGTGTAGGCACGTTCTGATGGCTCTCTCCACGAATGAAGAGTGGGTAGAGGGGTATATATAGCCTCCACTCAAAATCTAACCGTTACACACAATTTAGCAAACTCGGTGGGACCGAATCATAAAACTCGATCGGACCGATTTAGTTCAAAATGTGAACTTTAGGGTTTTCGGTGGGACCGACATGTCAACTCGGTGGGATCGATTTCATTAGGGTTAGGGCATAACGTAATCTCGGTGAGACCGATCACATGAACTCGGTGAGATCGATTTCTGTAATAGGCAAACAGAGAGTTGGTCAGGCAAACTCGGTGGGACCGATTCGCTCATTTTGGTGAGACCGAAACGTCGCGAAAAGGAAACAAAGAGCTTGCATTGCGAACTCGCTGGGACCGATCGCTCACTTCGGTTAGACTAAAATGTTACGAAGGGAAATAGAGAGTTTGCAATCCCATCTCGGTGAGACCGAGATCCTTATCGATGGGACCGAACTGATTAGGGTTTCTGGCTATGGCTATGTCAAATGAACTCGGTGGCACCGGATAGATCAAATCGGTGGGACCGAGTTTTACTTTTGGTTTGGGACATATGTGGATATGAGAAAGTGGTTGAGGGCTTTTGGAGCATATCACTAAGCATTTTTGAGCAAGCAAGCCAGTAAGCAACACCTCATCCCCTTTTAATAGTATTGGCTTTTCCTGTGGACTCAATGTGATCTTGGATCACTAAAATGAAAATGTAGAGTTTTGAGCTTGAGCCAATATGTGTCCTTAGCATTTTGAGGGGTCCACATTCCTAGTCCATGCCATGCCAATCATTGAACTTTCTGAAATGATCATCTTGAAAGAGTATTAGTTCAATGAGATATATGTTGTTAAGAATTACCAAAACCACCCAGGGATAGTTGCACTTTCACACACAAAGGAGATGCACTGAACAACCAGTTATGGAAGTGTGCAAGGAGCACAACACCTGAACTATGGGTTGCAAACATGGAGGAACTAAAGGCCATGAGCTTGGAAGCCTACACATGGCTTGAGAAACTACCACCAAACACTTGGGTCAGGGGTTTCCAAAGAGAATTGCCTAAGTGTGATATCCTTCTGAACAACAACTGTGAGGTTTTCAACAAATATATCCTTGAGGCTAGGGAGATGCTGATCAAATCAATGATTGACAAGATCAAAACCCAGCTCATGGTCAGATTCTACAATAAAACAAAGGAGGCAGAGAACTTGCCTGGCTCTATATGCCCAAAAATAAGGAAGAGTTGAAAAGAATATTGAGTTGTCATCTACATGCATGGTTTCAGGGGCTGGTGATGGCATTTTCCAGGTTGACAACAAGAACATGACATACATTGTTGACATCAAGGAAGAGAGTTGTACATGCAAGAGGTGGGATCTTAGTGGAGTTCCATGTCACCATGCAGTTGCATGCTGTAGACATGAAAGAATTGACCTTGAGACTTTGGTGCACTCTTGCTACAGTATTAGGCATTCAAGCTAGCATACAGACCCATTATCAAGCCTTGCAGAGATAGGAGAGAGTGGAAGAAGATGAATGGGTGCGAAATCAAGCCACCTGTCTATGAAAAAAAGTAGGGAGGCCTTCAAACAAGAGTAGGAGAAAGCAACCGTATGAGATTGAAAAGAAAGATGGAACCAAGGTAATGACCAGACATGGAGGCACAATAACATGCTCCTACTACGATGAACAAGGCCATAGTATCAAAGGATGCAATCAGAGAAAGGCTGGCATTTTGCCAAAGAAACAAGTGAGAAGGGGGCCAAGGGCTATACCTGATGATGTGTCACATGATGACCAACAAGCTGCTGGCCAAGTACCACATGCTGCTCAAGAAGAAGTCCAACTCCCACAGCAGGAAGTCAATCTAACACAAGATGGTGGCCAACTCACATAGGATGAGGTTAATCTAGCAGAAGATGATGCCCAAGTACCACAGCAAGAGGTCAATGTAACACAAGATGATGGCCAACTCACACAGGAGGAGGTCCATGTTGTTCAAGAAGATGAAGAATATGATACACCAGTTGTATTTCATGCAAATGCTAATCTTTTGTCCACTTCTTATCAGTTGTGTCTAATCAATTAAAATGTAGAATGCTTCACAGGATGCTTATCAGTTGTGTCCACTTCTTGTCTTTGAACAGGTGCAGGACTTTGGATGTACAATGCTTCACAGGATGCAACAAGCTAGACCAGTGCCTAGAGATTACAATGAAACTACTGTGCCAGATTCAACATTTATCTCAATGGCAGCTAATTCTCAAGCTACATGACATACAACAACAGCTACAACTGATGGGAGCCTGACCATGAAGTTGTTGAAGATGAAGAAGGACAAAGAAAGGCAGATGGCAGCCAGAAGAGAGATGCAGCACTGGAGGCCATGAATGAGTTGGCAGAGAGGATAGAAGAGGAGGTAGAAGCAAAAAGGTAAGAAATTGCTCTCAGGAAAGCAGAGCAGGCAGCAAGAAGAAGAAGAGCAGCAAAAGACAAGAAGGCTAAGGAAATAACAACACAGCAGCAAGCCACAGCAGCAATGAAAGCTGCATTGCAACAAGAGAAGGAAGCAAAAGCAATTCAAGCAATTGCAGCTCAAGCAGAGGCAACACTTAAGAGAAAAGAAGAACAAGAAGCAAAGAGAGCAGATGCATCACTGAAGAGGAAGGAAGATCAAGAAGCAAAGAGGAAACAACAAGAAGAGGCCAAAAGAAGAAGAGCTGAGCAGAAGAAGCAAGCAGGGCCAAGTGGACATGTGCCCAAGAAGCAGAAAAGAGTTAATATGTTTGATGAGTTTAGATGAGTCAGTGCTGTTGCACTTGCAGTCATCTGATTTTTTGTCAAAAACTACAATCTGAGTGTTTGGAACTATTCAAATGTACCAGCCATTCAGTGTTTGAAACTATTGAAATGTAGTTCAATCATTGGCCCATTCAGTTAACTGCAATTTTTGACTAAAATTTATGCAAGTTAGTACTCATCTCAGTTGAATGTTCTGACTGAAATTTATGCAAGTTGATTGTTTGAGTTCATACCTTGATTGAAAACTAGGTGCAGTGCAAATGAATTGTAACTATGTGTTTTGATCTGATTAGCACCCAGGTGAAAATGAATTTTTTATTAAAAAAACAAAAAATGGTTGGCCTGGGTCTCGAACCCAAGCATGTGGTATTAAGAGATGTGTGCAATGCCAGTGGGATAGTACTAGTAGTCTGACCAAATGCTACTAAACAATCATCTTATTATTTTGTTGTGGCCCAGCGTTCGTTGCACGTTATGTACGGCGACCGTGCGCTGTGTTGTCTGCATGCCGTTTCGGTTTCTCCTCCTCTGTCTTTAAGCCCACCCACCCACCGCTCTCCACTCTCCACAGTCCACCCGCGGTGCCTTGGTTTCTCCTCGCTCAGTCAGTCAAGAAAACCCTCGCCGCCGACCACCACACCGCCGCCGCCAACATGGACAACAGCCCCACCTGACAGAGGGTCATCGATGACCTCACAGGCGATGACAAGGCGATGCGCGCAGGCCTAAAGGAGATTAGGCAGTGGTTCCCGAGCATTGGGATGCTGCGTCACCACGTGCGTGGCCTCCTCAAGATCATGACCGATAAGAAGAAGCAGCGCGCCATCACCGACCCTAAAGGTATCCCTCCCGCGCTCGTCCTCTGCTTCGGGATGCAAGAGACGCGCTCCGACGACCCGAGGCAGCGAGCCCGGTGGTGGATGTACCGGTCCGCTACCGAGCCGCAGTAGCCGGATCCGCTCCGCGTTGGCTCATGAACGGAGCGCGTCAACAACGTCGTCCTGGCTATTCCCGCGCCTGTCAACACGGCCTACTGGGACCGCTTCCAGCCCGATCTCCTCATGCACAACGACGTCTCCGATGCCGAGTCGTCCGACTTGGAGTACGACTCTGGCTCCGACGACGACTCTGGCTACGCTACCGATTCGTCTTGGTCGTCTGGCGAGGTGAACATATTGGTGGTTGTCATCTCTGATGACGATACGGAGGAGCCGGAGGTCCAGATGGTGGCGCCAGTCCTCGACACGAAGAAGGGTGATAAGAACCTCCCGATCGACCTGCTTCCAGATGTTGCAGTCATGGTCAAGCAGGAGGTGGAGGTGGTCTTGGCACTGGAAGCACATGCGGAGGTGGCAGAGAACAAGAAGAAGAGGAAGATGCCAGGTGCAGCTGAGGTTCGCCGGTCAGAGCGCCTGAAGAAGATGAACAACTGAAGATGCCTGAATAAGTGAAGAAGGTGGTTAGTTAGGTATGCTGAAAGTATACTATTTTCAGCATATAAGTTATAAGTAGAGATGTTTGGTTAGGTGTGCTTGTATAATGTGAGCACATAAGTTAATTATTATTGTCTGTTGGTCTTCTTTTGGTAATGTGATGTGATGGTTGCTGCTGAACTTTCTATTTGTGGACAAGTACTATGAAATGCTGAAGTGTTGTTGTCATTGTTGCTACTATGTTGAGCAATTGTTTCTGTGTGCTGTCAGTGTTGCTGTCATTATTACGTATACTGGAGTGTTGATGTTTAACTGAATGTTGTCAGTTATCTATGCCAGTCAAAATTCAGTTAAGTATTTCTGTCTTTTGTCAGCACCAAATAAACATCAACTAAATGAATTGTTGCAGTTATTATCTATGTCATTCAAAATTTAGTTAGCCATCTCCAACTGGAAATTCTTGCAGTTATTACCTAGAGATCTCTATTATCTATGTCATCCAAAATTAGTTATCTATGCATATGTGGTTAGCTGCTGGATAAACAAATTCACTTGACAAACAAAACCATCAAATTGGAAATTTAGCATCTAGTACAACATCAGTTCAATCAAATTCATTAAGCATCTAGTACAACATCAGTTCAACTGAAATCATTCAGCATCTAGTACAACATCAGCTCAATCAAAATCATCCAACATCCCCTTAAGCTTCCTTATCTTCTCCTTGGCGTCCTCTTTGTGTTTTAACAAGTCACCAATCATGTATTCAAGCTTTCTCTTCTCTTGCTTTAATTTATGCCTCTCTCCAATGACTTGGTCCCTCTCCTGCATGACTTGGTCTCTCTCTTTTTCCGCCTTAGCCCTGAATACCTAATGAATGCTTGTTACTGTTTTGTCATTCATCTTACTCTTCTCAAGCTCTTCCCTAAGATCAGCCATAGCAATTTGTGTGTTGCCTAATTGGCTAATTGCCTGCTCCTTCTCAGCCACCATATTAGCAAAATCAAGTTTGAAATTGCTAAGCTCCTTTTCCAACTTCTTCTTCTCTTCCATAATCTTCAAGTTTTCCTCAGCATTCAGAACATTTTGTCTGAGATTCTGTTTTGTCTCCTCTTCATACATGCTCCATATCCTAGCTAGGCTCATCTTCATAGCATCAGGCCACTCAGGGTCAACCCACTCCACATAGTTGCAGCTAGGTACTTCCTATGAATTTAAAACAAACATAAATTCAGTTAACTAATCAAGAAATTCAGTTAACTACTCAAAAAATTCAGTTAACTACACAAAGCACATTAATGGCATACAAATTGACTACTGAAGAAATAACTAAAATTTGAGCTTTCTAAACTTTTGACAGTGTGAATGAATTTGTACAGGTTAGGAACCTCCTGCCAGTATCAACTGATTCAAATGCCACAAGCTTCTCACACAAAGTTCCATGCTGACATGTAAAGCTAGGCAAATCTGTCGCCAGGCCTCTCCATTCCTCACAGAAGATTGTGGCAGTAGCCTAAAACAAATTCAGATTGGATTCAAAATGAAGAAAGAAACCCTAGCTGTTGGTAAACCTAGTAGGAGATGAGGAGGAGATGACCAACCTTGCTGGTAACCGAGTCGTCTTCAGAAGAGCTAGGGAGATCATCCCACGACACCATGGTTGACGCTGGAGGAAGAAGAGAAGAAGGGGAACGAGTGGTGATGGATCTGGTGGTGGAAGAACAGAGAAGAAGAAAACTTGTGGCTGGGGAGGAAGAAAAGGTGGATCTGGTGGTTGTGGACCAAAGGAGCATGTACAATGCAAGTTGTAGGGTGCCAGTGTGCATGGGATGCTCTTTAGTTCTTTTCAGTCCAGATTAAGTTCATTTAAGTTCATTTACATTTCATATCAATCAAGCTCAGTTAACTGAATCTTTTTTCAGTTAAGTTCAGTTACATTTTGCCTATATTAATCAAGCTTAGTTAACTGAATCTTTTTTCAGTTAAGCTTAGTTAACTGATTTGTTCTCCATATAATGATTTGCTGAGTAAACATAAAATTTTGGTTATATTATTCTCCACATACATAGTTAACTGAATATTGACAAAAAATTGGAAGATTCAACATTCACACTGAAGTCTTCATATTACTTGATAGATACATATCCATTACAACCATACAACCAAAATAACATCATATCCATTACAACCATAGATCCATATTCAGCTGAGACACCTACTAATTTATCAACATCTCTTTTCTTCATAATGAAGATGAAAGACATCACACAAAGCACCACAACACTAGCCATAAGAAGCTTTAGCACTAGCAGGATCTCTCTACCTAATCCAAGAAGCATAGCAACTTGCTGCTTGGTAGCAAGGTTTTTCTCACTAGGGCTGTCAAAATTTACCCTGCCTGCAATGCCTCTTCCAGCCAAGGCCCTTCCAGCTAAGTTTCTTCCTGCCATCCGCTCAGTCCTCTTCCTCTCAAGCTCTTCCCTCCTGTCCTCAGCTGCACCAATTGCATCTACATCAGCATTACCAACAAGAACCCTAGTTTCAACCAGATGCTGCACATATTCCATCTCCCAGCGCCAGAAATCACATGTGACCTACAACCAAAGCAATGCAATGTGTGAAAATGACTGAAAAAGTTCAGTTAACATGAAAATGTATAGTTAACTACTAAAATTCAGTTAACTTAATAACTGAATTTTTTCAGTAAACTAAGTAACCAGGGCAGATTCATGGCTACTGAGCACATTCAAGACTTCTAAGCAGATCATGGCTACTGAACATATATCACAGCTAGTTAGCCAGGGCAGATTCATGGCTACTGCACATTCAAGACTTCAAAGCAGATTCATGGCTGCATCAAACATGAATCAAATAGAAAATGACTGAAGCTTACATTGTCGTGGGTGCACTTGTAGAAAACCCAGCCATCATGCTCATCGGTGCTAGAGTGGTAGCACTTGACATGTTCGCCACAATCGGGGCATCCGACCAATGGCACCTCAACAGAGCGGCCATGCAAACCAGAGTGGGAGGATCTCGCAGATGACATGTCGACGACGCCGTCGGCGAGGTGGCAGTAGATCCAGGTGGTGGTGGCTGCGGTGACGGCGGCGATGACGGCTAGGGTTCAAGATGGGAGAGGAGAGGGGAGAGGTGCGGTGTGGAGAGGTGCGGTCCGACCAGGTGTGGCGGCCAGGTGAGGCGCGGTCCGACCAGGCGGGGGGAGGAACGTAAATTCGGCGATTTTGCAAAAAAGAAACCCCGCATTCCCCCAAATCGATCGGCCCAGAGCGTTTGGTAATGAGCTGGCGGTCAAAGCTCGCGTAGACATGCTAGTCAACTGCCAAATCAGTACGTACATAGAAGAAAATGTATATTGGACCATAGATGACCACCTGAGACAAGTTCGAGGACCGTATTTTGGATATTTGTAAGTACGAGGACTAAATCGGCCAACGCAACGAGTATGTGGACCTCCAGTGAATTTTTCTCTTTTGGCTTTCTTCCTAAAATAACTATGGGGGAGTGTTTCAGGGCGCTGCTGGATTGGACTTGCTCTAGTCTAGGTTAGGTCATCCTTCCACTCATGGCCAGATACAGGTATACAACACAGATGCGTCTTAGAGCATCTCCAGCCATTCGGCCCCACAGGGGCTTGGAATAGCACCGCCTGGGGGCGAACCGGCGATAATTTCGGCTTGGGGCCGACCGGGTTCCCAGCCACCGCCCCCAAGTCGCCCCCAGACTGTTGGGGAACGCTGCAGAAAATTAAAATTTTTCCTACGGTTTCACCAAGATCCATCTATGAGTTCATCTAAGCAACGAGTCATGGGAGATGCATCTACATACCACTTTGTAAATCGCGAGCGGAAGCGTTCAAAAGAACGGGGTTGAAGTAGTCGTTCTCGTCGTGATCCTATCACCGGAGATCCTAGCGCCGAACGGACGGCACCTTTGTGTTCAACACACGTACGGAGCGGATGACGTCTCCTCCTTCTTGATCCAGCAAGGGGGAAGGAGAGGTTGATGATGATGGCTCCAGCAGCAGCACAACGGCGTGGTGGTGGTGGAACAGCAGCACTCCGGCAGGGCTTCGCCAAGCACGTGACGGAGGAGGAAGAGGTGTAGTAGGGGGAGGGAGGCGCCAGAACTTCAGGGTGCGGCTGCCCCCTCCCCCCTCCCTTTATATAGGCCCCCAGGGGGGCTGCCGGCCCTGGGAGATCCAATCTCCCAAGGGGGGGCGGCGGCCAAGGGGGTGGAGTACCCCCCAAGGCAAGTGGGGCGCCCCCCCACCCTAGGGTTTCAACCCTAGGCGCAGGGGGTGGGCCAAGGGGGTGCACCAGCCCACTATGGGCTGGTTCCCCTCCCCACTTCAGCCCTTGGGGCCCTCCGAGATGGGTGGCCCCACCCGATGGACCCCCGGGACCCTTTCGGTGGTCCCGGTACAATACCGGGCGACCCCGAAACTTTCCCGATGGCCGAAATATCACTTCCTATATATAATTCTTCACCTCCGGACCATTCTGGAACTCCTCGTGACGTTCGGGATCTCATCCGGGACTCCAAACAACATTTGGTATGCTGCATACTCATATTCATACAACCCTAGCGTCACCGGACCTTAAGTGTGTAGACCCTACGGGTTCGGGAGACACGTAGACATGACCGAGACGGCTCTCAGGCAATAACCAACTGCGGGATCTGGATACCCATGTTGGCTCCCACATGCTCCTCGATGATCTCATCGGATGAACCACGATGTCGAGGATTCGAACAACCCCGTATACAATTCCCTTTGTCAATCGGTACGTTACATGCCCGAGACTCGATCGTCGGTATCCCAATACCACATTCAGTCTCATTACTGGCAAGTCACTTTACTCGTACCGTAATGCATGATCCCGTGACCAAACACTTGGTCACTTTGAGCTCATTATGATGATGCATTACCGAGTGGGCCCAGAGATACCTCTCCGTCATACGGAGTGACAAATCCCAGTCTCGATCCGTGTCAACCCAACAGACACTTTTGGAGATACCTGTAGTGCACCTTTATAGTCACCCAGTTATGTTGTGACGTTTGGTACACCCAAAGCACTCTTACGGTATCCGGGAGTTACACGATCTCATGGTCTAAGGAAGAGATACTTGACATTGAAAAAGCTCTAGCAAAACGAACTACACGATCTTGTGCTATGCTTAGGATTGGGTCTTGTCCATCACATCATTCTCCTAATGATGTGATCCCGTTGTCAATGACATCTAATGTCCATAGCCAGGAAACCATGACTATCTGTTGACCAACGAGCTAGTCAACTAGAGGCTCACTAGGGACATGTTATGGTCTGTATATTCACACGTGTATTACGATTTCCGGATAATACAGTTATAGCATGAATAAAAGACAATTATCATCAACAAAGAAATATAATAATAACCCTTTTATTATTGCCTCTAGGGCATATTTCCAACAGTCTCCCACTTGCACTAGAGTCAATAATCTAGTTACATTGTGATGAATCGAACACCCATAGAGTTTTGGTGTTGATCATGTTTTGCTCGCGAGAGAAGTTTAGTCAATGGATCTGCGACATTCAGATCCGTATGTACTTTGCAAATATCTATGTCTCCATCTTGAACATTTTCACGGATGGAGTTGAAACGACGCTTGATGTGCCTGGTCTTCTTGTGAAACCTGGGCTCCTTGGCAAGGGCAATAGCTCCAGTGTTGTCACAGAAGAGTTTGATCGGCCCCGACGCATTGGGTATGACTCCTAGGTCGGTGATGAACTCCTTCACCCAAATTGCTTCATGCGCTGCCTCCGAGGCTGCCATGTACTCCGCTTCACATGTAGATCCCGCCACGACGCTCTGCTTGCAGCTACACCAGCTTACTGCTCCACCATTCAACATATACACGTATCCGGTTTGTGACTTAGAGTCATCGAGATCTGTGTCAAAGCAAGCGTCCACGTAACCCTTTACGACGAGCTCTTCGCCACCTCCATAAACGAGAAACATGCCCTTCATCCTTTTCAGGTACTTTAGGATATTCTTGACCGCTGTCCAGTGTTCCTTGCCGGGATTACTTTGGTACCTTCCTACCAAACTTACGACAAGGTTTACATCAGGTTTGGTACACAGCATGGCATACATAATAGATCCTATGGCTGAAGCATAGGGGATGACACTCATCTCTTCTTTATCTTTTGCCGTGGTCGGGCATTGAGCCGAGCTCAATCTCACACCTTGCAATACAGGCAAGAACCCCTTCTTGGACTGATCCATTTTGAACTTCTACAAAATCTTATCAAGTTATGTGCTTTGTGAAAGACCTATGAGGCGTCTTGTTCTATCTCTATAGATCTTGATGCCTAATATATAAGCAGCTTCTCCAAGGTCCTTCATTGAAAAACACTTATTCAAGTAGGCCTTAATGTTTTCCAAAAGTTCTATATCATTTCCCATCAAAAGTATGTCATCTACATATAATATGAGAAATGCTACAGAGCTCCCACTCACTTTCTTGTAAACGCAGGCTTCTCCATAAGTCTGCATAAATCCAAACGCTTTGATCATCTCATCAAAGCGAATGTTCCAACTCCGAGATGCTTGCACCAGCCCATAAATGGATCGCTGGAGCTTGCATACTTTGTTAGCGTTCTTAGGATCGACAAAACCTTCCGGCTGCATCATATACAGTTCTTCCTTAAGATGTCCGTTAAGGAATGCCGTTTTGACGTCCATCTGCCATATCTCATAATCATAGTATGCGACAATTGCTAACATGATTCATACGGACTTCAGCTTCGCTATGGGAGAGAATGTCTCATCATAGTCAATCCCTTGAACTTGTCGATAACCCTTAGCGACAAGTCGATCTTTATAGACGGTAATATTACCATCCGCGTCCGTCTTCTTCTTAAAGATCCATTTGTTTTCTATCGCTCGTTGTTCATCCGGAAAGTCTGTCAAAGTCCATACTTTGTTTTCATACATGGATTCTATCTCGGATTTCATGGCTTCAAGCCATTTGTTGGAATCTGTGCCCGCCATTGCTTCTTCATAGTTCGAAGGTTCACCGTTGTCCAACAACATGATTTCCAGGACAGGGTTGCCGTACCACTCTGGTGCGGAACGTGTCCTTGTGGACCTACGAAGTTCAGTAGCAACTTGATCCGAAGTACCTTGATCATCATCATTATTTTCCTCTTCAGTTGGTGTAGGCATCACAGGAACATTTTCCTGAGCTGCACTACTATCCCGTTCAAGAGGTAGTACTTCATCGAGTTCTACTTTCCTCCCACTTACTTCTTTCGAGAGAAACTCTTTTTCCAGAAAGGATCCGTTCTTGGCAACAAAGATCTTGCCCTCGGATCTTAAGTAGAAGGTATACCCAATGGTTTCTTTAGGGTATCCTATGAAGACACATTTTTCCGACTTGGGTTCGAGCTTTTCAGGTTGAAGTTTCTTGACATAAGCATCGCATCCCCAAACTTTTAGAAACGACAGCTTAGGTTTCTTCCCAAACCATAATTCATACGGTGTTGTCTCAACGGATTTAGACGGTGCCCTATTTAAAGTGAATGTAGCTGTCTCTAGAGCGTATCCCCAAAATGATAGCGGTAAATCGATAAGAGACATCATAGATCGCACCATATCCAATAGAGTGCGATTACGACGTTCGGACACACCGTTACGCTGAGGTGTTCCAGGCGGCATGAGTTGTGAAACGATTCCACATTTTCTTAAGTGTGTACCAAATTCGTGACTTAAATATTCTCCTCCACGATCCGATCGTAAGAATTTTATCTTTCGGTCACGTTGATTCTCTACTTCATTCTGAAATTCCTTGAACTTTTCAAAGGTCTCAGACTTGTGTTTCATCAAGTAGACATACCCATATCTACTCAAGTAATCAGTGAGAGTGAGAACATAACGATATCCTCCGCGAGCCTCAACGCTCATTGGACCGCACACATCGGTATGTATGATTTCCAACAAGTTGGTTGCTTGCTCCATTGTTCCGGAGAACGGGGTCTTGGTCATTTTGCCCATGAGGTATGGTTCGCATGTGTCAAATGATTCATAATCGAGAGACTCTAAAAGTCCATCAGCATGGAGCTTCTTCATGCGCTTGACACCAATGTGACCAAGGCGGCAGTGCCACAAGTATGTGGGACTATCGTTATCAACTTTACATCTTTTGGTATTCGCGCTATGAATATGTGTAACATTACGCTCGAGATTCATTAAGAATAAACCATTGACCATCGGGGCATGACCATAAAACATATCTCTCATATAAATAGAACAACCATTATTCTCGGATTTAAATGAGTAGCCATCTCGTATTAAACGAGATCCAGATACAATGTTCATGCTCAAACTTGGCACTAAATAACAATTATTGAGGTTTAAAACTAATCCCGTAGGTAAATATAGAGGTAGCGTGCCGACGGCGATCACATCGACCTTGGAACCATTCCCGACGCGCATCATCACATCGTCCTTCGCCAGTCTCCGCTTATTTCGCAGCTCCTGCTGTGAGTTACAAATGTGAGCCACGGCACCGGTATCAAATACCCAGGAGTTACTACGAGTACTGGTAAGGTACACATCAATTACATGTATATCAAATATACCTTTAGTGTTGCCGGCCTTCTTGTCCGCTAAGTATTTGGGGCAGTTCCGCTTCCAGTGACCCTTCCCCTTGCAATAAAAGCACTCAGTTTCAGGCTTGGGTCCATTCTTTGACTTCTTCCCGACAACTGGCTTACCAGGCGCAGCAACATCTTTGCCGTCCTTCTTGAAGTTCTTCTTACCCTTGCCCTTCTTGAACTTAGTGGTCTTATTGACCATCAACACTTGATGTTCTTTCTTGATTTCAACCTCTGCTGACTTCAGCATTGAAAATACTTCAGGAATGGTCTTCACCATCCCCTGCATATTGTAGTTCATCACAAAGCTCTTGTAGCTTGGTGGGAGCGATTGAAGGATTCTGTCAATGACCGCCTCATCTGGGAGGTTAATGTCCAGCTGGGACAGGCGGTTGTGCAACCCAGACATTTTGAGTATATGCTCACTGATAGAACTATTTTCCTCCATCTTACAAATATAGAACTTGTCGGAGACTTCATATCTCTCGACCCGGGCATGAGGTTGGAAAACTAGTTTCAGCTCCTCGATCATCTCATATGCTCCGTGTTGCTCAAAACGCTTTTGGAGCCCCGGTTCTAAGCTGTAAAGCATGCTGCACTGAACGAGGGAGTAATCATCAGCGCGAGACTGCCAAGCATTCATAATGTCTTGGTTCTCTGGGACGGGTGCATCACCTAGCGGTCCTTCTAGGACATATTGTTTCCTAGCAGCTATGAGGATGATCCTCAGGTTCCGGACCCAGTCCGTATAGTTGCTGCCATCATCTTTCAGCTTGGTTTTCTCTAGGAACGTGTTGAAGTTCATGTTGACATGAGCGGCGGCCATTTGATCTACAAGACATATTTGCAAAGGTTTTAGACTAAGTTCATGATAATTAAGTTCATCTTATCAAATTATTATAATGAACTCCCACTCAGATTAGACATCCCTCTAGTCATCTAAGTGTTACACGATCCGAGTCGACTAGGCCATGTCCGATCATCACGTGAGACTGACTAGTCATCGTCGGTGAACATCTCCATGTTGATCGTATCTTCCATACAACTCATGTTTGACCTTTCGGTCTCTGTGTTCCGAGGCCATGTCTGTACATGCTAGGCTCGTCAAGTTAACCCTAAGTTTTCTGCATGTGTAAATCTGTCTTACACCCGTTGTATGTGAACGTAAGGATCTATCACACCCGATCATCACGTGGAGCTTCGAAACGACGAACTTTAGCAACGGTGCACAGTTAGGGGGAACACTTTCTTGAAATTATTATAAGGTATCATCTTATTTACTACCGCCGTTCTAAGTAAACAAGATGCATAAAACATAATAAACATCACATGCAATTATATAGTAGTGACATGATATGGCCAATATCATATAGCTCCTTCGATCTCCATCTTCGGGACTCCATGATCATCTTCGTCACCGGCATGACACCATGATCTCCATCATCATGATCTCCATCATTATGTCTTCATGAAGTTGTCACGCCAACGACTACTTCTACTTCTATGGCTAACGCGTTTAGCAATAAAGTAAAGTAATTTACATGGCATTCTTCAATGACACGCAGGTCATACAAAAAATAAAGACAACTCCTATGGCTCCTGCCGGTTGTCATACTCATCGACATGCAAGTCGTGACTCCTATTACAAGAACATGATCTCATACATCACAATATATCATTCATCATTCATCACAACTTCTGGCCATATCACATCACATGACAATTGCTGCAAAAACAAGTTAGACGTCCTCTAATTGTTGTTGCATCTTTTACGTGTCTGCAATTGGGTTCTAGCAAGAACGTTTTCTTACCTATGAATAACCACAACGTGAATTTGTCAACTTCTATTTACCCTTCATAAGGATCCTTCTCATCGAATCCGCTCCAACTAAAGTGGGAGAGACAGACACCCGCCAGCCACCTTATGCAACTAGTGCATGTCAGTCGGTGGAACCGGTCTCACGTAAGCGTACGTGTAAGGTTGGTCCGGGCCGCTTCATCCCACAATACCGCTGAAGCAAGATAAGACTAGTAGTGGCAAGCAAGTTGACAAGATCTACGCCCACAACAAAATTGTGTTCTACTCGTGCAATAGAGAACTACGCATAGACCTAGCTCATGATGCCACTGTTGGGGAATGTTGCAAAAAATTAAAATTTTTCCTACAGTTTCACAAAGATCCATCTATGAGTTCATATAAGCAACGAGTCATGGGATATGCATCTATATACCACTTTGTAAATCGCGAGCGGAAGCGTTCAAAAGAACGGGGTTGAAGTAGTCGTTCTCGTCGTGATCCTATCACCGGAGATCCTAGCGCCGAACGGACGGCACCTCCGTGTTCAACACACGTACGGAGCGGATGACGTCTCCTCCTTCTTGATCCAGCAAGGGGGAAGGAGAGGTTGATGATGATGGCTCCAGCAGCAGCACAACGGCGTGGTGGTGGTGGAACAGCAGCACTCCAGCAGGGCTTCGCCAAGCACGTGACGGAGGAGGAAGAGGTGTAGCAGGGGGAGGGAGGCGCCAGAACTTCAGGGTGCGGCTGCCCCCTCCCCCCTCCCTTTATATAGGCCCCCAGGGGGGGCGCCGGCCCTGGGAGATCCAATCTCCCAAGGGGGGGGGGGGCGGCGGCCAAGGGGGTGGAGTACCCCCCAAGGCAAGTGGGGCGCCCCCCCACCCTAGGGTTTCAACCCTAGGCGCAGGGGGTGGGCCAAGGGGGGCACACCAGCCCACTATGGGCTGGTTCCCCTCCCCACTTCATCCCTTGGGACCCTCCGAGATGGGTGGCCCCACCCGGTGGACCCCCGGGACCCTTTCGGTGGTCCCGGTACAATACCGGGCGACCCCGAAACTTTCCCGATGGCCGAAATATCACTTCCTATATATAATTCTTCACCTCCGGACCATTCCGGAACTCCTCGTGACGTCCGGGATCTTATCCGGGACTCCGAACAACATTCGGTATGCTGCATACTCATATTCATACAACCCCAGCGTCACCGAACCTTAAGTGTGTAGACCCTACGGGTTCGGGAGACACGTAGACATGACCGAGACGGCTCTCGGGCAATAACCAACAGCGGGATCTGGATACCCATGTTGGCTCCCACATGCTCCTCGATGATCTCATCGGATGAACCACGATGTCGAGGATTCAAACAACCCCGTATACAATTCCCTTTGTCAATCGGTACGTTACATGCCCGAGACTCGATCGTCGGTATCCCAATACCTCGTTCAGTCTCGTTACCGGCAAGTCACTTTACTCGTACAGTAATGCATGATCCAGTGACCAAACACTTGGTCACTTTGAGCTCATTATGATGATGCATTACCGAGTGGGCCCAGAGATACCTCTCCGTCATACGGAGTGACAAATCCCAGTCTCGATCCGTGTCAACCCAACAGACACTTTTGGAGATACCTGTAGTGCACCTTTATAGTCACCCAGTTATGTTGTGACGTTTGGTACACCCAAAGCACTCTTACGGTATCCGGGAGTTACACGATCTCATGGTCTAAGGAAGAGATACTTGACATTGAAAAAGCTCTAGCAAAACGAACTACACGATCTTGTGCTATGCTTAGGATTGGGTCTTGTCCATCACATCATTCTCCTAATGATGTGATCCCGTTGTCAATGACATTAATGTCCATAGTCATGAAGCCATGACTATCTATTGACCAACGAGCTAGTCAACTAGAGGCTCACTAGGGACATGTTATGGTCTGTGTATTCACACGTGTATTACGATTTCTGGATAATACAGTTATAGCATGAATAAAAGACAATTATCATGAACAAAGAAATATAATAATAACCCTTTTATTATTGCCTCTAGGGCATATTTCCAACACAGACGCCATTTTTTGAAAAATAAAATCAGCCAAACACGACACAAATTCGTCCAAACTAGACGATTTCATTGATATTTTTACAAAAACTTAAAAACACAAACTAAAAACAATGACTATGCCTAGCACTACTACCCCCTGTCGCCTCCCTCCTTCTAGATGCCGAGGAGCCTCTCGAACCGGGTGTAGTCGCCGCCGTTGTCATCGTCGCCGTCATCATCGCCGCCGTGCTGGGTGCCACCACCGTCCCTGTTGCACCCCTGGAGAGCGTCGCCGATGCGTGGGGGTTGGACGGTTCGGGCGCCTCCTCCTCGTCGCTGTCAAGGATGACGACGCCGCCCTCCTCACATCCGTGACGCCGTGCGGCGATCTCCTCGAAGGCGCGCGCTGACGCTCCATCTGCTCGCGGACGTAGTCCACCTTCGCCCACTTAAGGGCGGTCTCATCGGCGGCGGCCATGGTATCGTGCTCCTTTTTCACGGGGAGCAAACCCGGCTCGGTCTTCAGCCTGACGAGGCGGGAAGAAGAAGGAGAGGGGCGGCCGCCCTCGTTGATGACGAGGGCGCCGCCATGGGTGCGGCGCCCAAGTGGCATCTCCTGCGGCTCCGGCTTGACGGGGCGGAGTGTCGGCGAACCGGAGGAAAGAGAGCCAGAGCCCGACGAGGAGGAGGTCACCCTCTCCATCCGTTGCGGTGTCCAGTAGCTACCACAACGGTGGGAGAAGGAGGGGGGCACCGCGTACTCCAGGAATGACGTGTTGCCGACCTCGATGTACTCAAGGACGACTTAGAGGGTGCGGTCGGGGACGCCCCACCATTGGCGCCGCCCCTCGAAGTTGAGGCGGCCGTGGGGCTCGACGCCGTTGGTGGAGGCGATCTGCTCCTCGTGGCGCCGCTCGAAGTACGCCGTCCACTGTACATTGTTGTCGGGGGCGTACCTCGGCTGGTTCCGCGCCGGCTCCGGCAGCGAGGACCGGATGCGCGTGATTTCGGTGGGCCAAGCAGCTTTGGTGGGCGCGGGCGGCACCAGGACACCGTCGGCGCCGAGCCTCCAAGTGCCCGACACTCGCATGTTCGGAGGCGCTGGGTAGTCGGCCTCGTAGAGGAGCAGCGCCTCGTCCTCGTGCAGATGGCGGTGGCCGAAGCCGTTCGCCGCCGCACCATCGCCCGAGAAGCGCTCGGCCATTGTTGCCGGCGGGGGGAGAGAGTAGGAGAGAGTGGCGTCGGCAGCGAGAGGTGGAGAGAAGGGAGACGACGGCGAGAGTATGTGCGTTTACCGGCGAGGGAGGGCGGCTCTTATAGCCGCGAATGGGCGGTGGGAGGGTTGCCGCCGTGTGCCGCGTGGCGGGAGTGGGCGGGACACGCATCGCCGTGCCTTCACTGCGCCGCCCGTGAGGCATCAATGGAAGGTTGACCGGCGTGACAACGCGGCAGACTTGGCATTGATTCCCACGGGAACCGAGGCGATGAGGACAACAAAGGCAGCGAGTCACTGACTCAGGAGGCCCATGTATTTTCGCGCCAAAAACGTTTCCTCCGGTGCCCCCAGCTTGCCGGGTTCGGCCTTGGTCCGCCGGCGCCAAAATTGGGGCTAACCGACAAAAAATGGGCTTCTGGGGGCGTGACTAGGCCGAATTTTGGGCGCCGGCGATGAGAAAGGGCCTTGGGGGGCATGTTGGGAGCGCGGCTAGAGATGCTCTTATGCGCTTTGACATTGAATGAATGCTCTCAAAGAGAAAAAAGGGAGTTCTCAAGGTAGGGACATAAGCAAAGAAGCTCATAGCTTAGTTAAATTTTCGGTTTTTCGTAACCAGGTCGCCACTTGTGGCTAGGCTATCCACATGACCCTTTTTGTATTCCTTTGAACTTCCCAATTAATCAATAAAGTGTCATTCACCCCTAAAAACAGTTACTATTATTATTATTATTATTATTATTATTATTATTATTATTATTATTGGTCTTCTAAAAAATGTTATTATTTCTTTTGGAATTACAACCTTTTATTGTAAGTTTTTTTTGTGACTTCTTATTATAAGTTTGTTTACTAGCTAGCTCTGTCACACATAATGGATTTTGTCAATAGTAAGAATCATGTGTGAGCACTAAGTGCTAATAACGTAAAATAAAAATACCTAGCCATCTAAAATAGGATGTGTGTCCCCGCTAAAAAGAGAGGATGTGTGTATGTAATGATTAGCTAATATAACCATCTCTATTTTGTGTAAGTCTTGTTAGAGTTTCTTTTGCGAGGTAAGTCTTGTTAGAGTTAATGTCAATTCATAATTTTTCTCTTTACTTTCTGAAATTATGTGTTGCATTTGCATATTGTCCTAGCAATTATAGTTCTTTGAAAAAAATCACATGGACATTTAACCCTGGTGTGATAAACTCATGTATTCGTACCTAAATGGAGATGGGAGATAAGTAAGTTGTGAGTTAGGATAATGAAGAGTTGCTTACAAAGTTTTTTTATTACAAATTCTCAAAAAAAAAGTTATGCAAATAACAAGTCGGTTCAACCTAGTGGTTCTGTTAAACATTTTACCATGCATGAATTGAAACTTCTAGATGTGCTCTTGTCGCTTGGATTCTCTTTTATATATGCTTATGACCTGGCTCTTGAAGAGTGTAATCATTTTATTTCTCATATCATTTGTGTACAGCAGTGGGTTGCGTGAGAGAATTAAAGTCTTTCGTGGCACTATTAGTGAGACATGTTAGCTGTAACAGGCCCGATCAAGGTCCGAGGGAGAGAAGGGTAGTTGGTAGGAAGCAGAGGGGAAGGAGGCCAGAGGAAGGAGAAGATCAGCTTCTCTTCTTTGGTTCGTTTGGTTGCAGTAATGATCAATGATTCCCACGGGCTTAGCCCACACACTTAAACACCACTCGTTC
>NC_041391.1:686344476-686431412 GCF_002162155.2 Triticum dicoccoides
AGACACACGCTAGTGGGTCTCCCTTGTCTGGGTTCACTACTCTCTCTCTCTCTCTCTGATGCGGAGCATCCCAAGGTTATCCCTGTGAACCTATCATCGTCTCACCAAGTGCCTAGTGGACCCATGACTCGAGCACGCGCGAGAGCTCTCGAAACCGAGGTGACATCTCTCCTCTCACAACTCCACTTCGATGAACATGAGACATGGTTGCTACCTCAAACGGAGACACTTTGCATACTCAGGTACCTTGGAGAAGCTAAGGAGCAAGGCGGATCGGAAGGAGAAGATGGACGCGAAGTCGGAGAAGAAGAAGGGCAAATCAGCAGAAGCCCGGATGATCCGGACCGCCGTCCGGACGATCCGGACCCCGGCCCGGACGATCCGGCTAGCGCACCCGAAGCCAGCAGAATCGGCCTCCTTGAAGCCAGATCATCCGGACCCAGTCCCGGATCATCCGGACACACCCGGACGTTCGGGCCAGGACCCGGACATCCGGACCTCCCACAGCAGCCCCGACATAGCCGGACGATTCGGACGCCGACCCGGATCATCCGGACCCCCGAAGCCCGGATCATCCGGACAGTGCATGCGTGCATGATGTTGGGCCGAGGCCCATGTACCCCTTTGTTGGGGAACGTAGTAATTTCAAAAAATTTCCTACGCACACGCAGGATCATGGTGATGCATAGCAACGAGAGGGGAGAGTGTTGTCCACGTACCCTCATAGATCAAAAGCGGAAGCGTTAGCACAACGCGGTTGATGTAGTCGTACGTCTTCACGATCCGACCGATCCAAGTACCGAACGTATGGCACCTCCGAGTTCAGCACACGTTCATCTCGATGACGTCCCGCGAACTCTGATCTAGCAGAGCTTCACGGGAGAGTTCCGTCAGCACGATGGCGTGATGACGGTGATGATGTTGCTAACGACGCACGGCTTTGCTCAAGCACCGCTACGATATGACCGAGGTGGAATCACTACAAAAAAAAGACACATCCGTGACATTTTGGGCCGAACGAATTTTTTTCCTGTCATACATATGACACTTCTATGACGATAATTGTGACAAAACCCGGTATCATCATAGATGTGGTGCGCTCCTACTTCTATGACAAAAAATCATGACAGAAAATGGGCTTTTTCGTCCTGGGCGGGCCGGAGACGCAGCTGCATGACATTCTTTGGGCCGTCCATGACGGAAAAAGCCGTGGTAGAAGTGAGGGGGAGGAAAATTTCAGGGAGTTCCCGGTTACGGTGGGAGGTCGGGGGCCGAGCGATGCGCGTTTCTCTCGTACACGTATGCGCGTGTGTGCGAGGCGTTGGCTCTAACTGAACCCGAGCGAGGCGTTGGGCTCTAATTGAACCCGAGTGATTGCACTACAGGCTACACGTTACTGAACCCGAGCGATCGATCGATGGCTGTTAACTGAACCCGATCGAGCGATTCCTTCGCTACTGCTGCTAACTGAAGCTGATCGTTGCTGCCTCTGGATGAACAGTGAGCGTTGCGGGGGGAGGGGGGTTTGGATGAACAGTTCCCGGTGGGGGTGGATGAACATGACCCTGTGGTGTTGCCTCTGGATTAACAGGACCCCGATCGATCGAGCCGGTTGGGGCTGGATGAACAGGACCCTGTGGAGGGCTGGATGAACATGACCACCCCGTGGAGGGCTGGATGAACAGTAGACGGTGGAGGGTAGGATGAACAGTAGCCCGTGGAGGGGTGGTTGAACAGGAGCCCGTGGAGAGGGCTGGTTGAACAGTAGCCGGTGGAGTAGCGCGCGGTGGAGGCTGGATGAGGTCGACGGTGGATGAACAGTCACAGGTGGAGGCTGGAGGAGGTCGACGGTGGATGAACAGTAGCTCGTGGAGGCTGGAGGGGGTCGACGGTGGAGATGAACAGTATCCCGTGGAGTCCCGTTTTGCGGTACACCACACCCCTCCCGATGAACAGGACCCCCGTTTCAACCGTAGCGCTCCAACATAAGTCCGTTTCCTCTGTTTTGCGGTACGCCACACCCCTCCCGATCAACAGGACCCCTGTTTTGACCGTAGGAGGTCCGTTTCCTCCGTTTTGCGGTACCCCACACCCCTCCCGATCAACAGGACCCCCGTTTCGACCGTAGGAGGTCCGCTTCCTCCATTTTGCGGTACGCCAGACCCCTCCCGATGAACAGGATCCCGTTTCATATGTGGCCGGTCGAACACAAGGCTGTTTCCTCCGTTCTGCGGTACGCCAGGCCTCGTTTCCATCGTCTGTTCCGTCCAAGCCCTCCCGATGAACACGACGCATTCTGTTGCCTCCCCATGAACACTATGCATTCCGTTGCCTCCCCATGAACACGACGACGACGCTGTTTCTCTGTTCCGACCCAGCCATGTACACAAGCCCTGGCTGTACGTATGCGCGAGTAGGCGTTCGAGACCCCGCCCGTATGTACACATACGTGGCCGTATTTTCTTTCTTGCACCCTGGCCGCTGTACGTACGTGTACATGCTACGTGCGCGCCTCTACTACGACACGTGCGCGCCTCTACATCGACTAGTATGTACGTACACGTTTGCGACCAGAATGACAATGCTACGTACGCTTCGACCAGGTGGGTCCCGACTATCAGGCACTTCCTTGCGTGCGAAGATGTAGCTGGTGGGTCCCAGCAGTCAGGGGGGCGAATCGTTTTTTTTTTTGCCCGGACGCACTTCCTTGCGTGCGAAGGTGTAGCTGGTGGATCCCAGCAGCCAGGGGTGAAATGTTTTTTTTCACGAAATACGGTGGCCCGTCCGGTGGGTCCCCGCTCATGATGGCAACGGGGCCCCGAAACCCGCGTCCCTGCGGGTTTTTACCCTATTAGGGGACGGGGATGGGCATCTTTTCATCCACGCGGGGCTGTTGTTGGGCACATTATACAACCCGTCACGTTTCGTGGGTTTGCGCCCGTTTAGGTAGTCCCCGAACCCGAAACCTGGCAAACCCGGCAAAAATACATTTTCTTTTTACCAAGCAGTGCTCCGGCGTGGCCCAACCCAAAACTGTCGAGCCTGACTGCCTGAGCGACCGAGCCCCCCACCCCCCAGCGTCGAAAGGCCAAACCAACCCCTCGCTGGGGTGGCCAGTATCGCTTGTTCCTTCCCCCCTCGCTCGAGCCCTCATCTCTCTCTCCCACATAATACCTAACCCTAAACCTAGGACCCCAGCCGCCGCCCGGCTCGATCCCATCTCGCAAGATCCGCCGACCACGATCTGCGCCGGTGAGCCTCCTCCCTCCACGTCTTCTCCACCACCACCGGTCTGATCTAGAGAAAGGGCGTCGCCACCGGTGATGAACCCCATGGTGGCCTCTTCACGTCCCAAGTCAGGTGAAAGGGTGCCGCCGGCGAAGTCTACAGCCACTCGCCGCCTTCCTCTCTCTACTACAACTACGCGGCGGTGGTGGAAGGGCAGCAGGTCGTGGCCTTCGTGGAAGAGGAGGCAGAGGGCTTTCAAATCCGATTCCCGAACCTCCATCCAACTTCAACGTCCACAAGAAGTTAATGACGAGGTGAGTAACCCCGATCTCTCACAATCTGAGATGGATGGTGCTAGGGTTTGTGATGGATGATGTTAATTTTCTGTGAATTCATGGATTAGATTTGCTAGGGTTTGGTTTAGACTGTAGTATATGGTCTTTTTTCATGAAAATTTTAGAAGTTAAGTTGAAGCTATTACACTTCTGCAGGAAAGAAACTAACTAGATTAGGAATCGGTGTACAAACAATATGCAGCCTGTTTTTTCTGGTCGTCATATTGCATGCTACATGTACAAATTGCTACTGTTTTTAGCAGACTTGCAAGAAATACATATAATAGAGTACAAATTGCTACTACCACTATGTACACCAAAGCTAATAATTTCTGTTTTTATTCTTTTTGATAGGTTAATTGATTCATTGACGACACCGTCAACAGAAACTGCAATTGTACACTCAGTTACAGGTAGTGTGCCTGAATCTGAGGATGTGGACGAAGAATTTGATGAATCCGTTGCTACTGTAGTACATTGTTTGGTGTTGTTTTTATCAACATTTGCTGCTGTAGTAAATTGTTTGGTGTTGTTTTCATCAATATATGCTGCTGTATAACATATATTCATTGCATTTGTAGGTTTATTTATGTGCCAGCTCCTCACACCGCTGAAGTTACAGCCGAAGAACTTCATGAATCATTGATATCTTGGAATCTTGATGAGAAGCTATCAACGGTGACTGTTGACAATTGTTCTTCAAATGACAAGACAATTGACTTGTTGGTGAAGAGGATAGGGAAGGACAAACTCATGTTGCAAGGTACCTTGACTCACATGCGTTGTTGTGCCCACATTCTGAATTTAATTGTCAAAGATGGCTTAGATGCTATGAAACCAGCAATTGAAAAGATTAGAGATAGTGTAGCTTTTTGGATTGCCTCACCAAAACGAATAGAGAAGTTTGAGGAAATTGCTAAGTTTCAAAAGGTCAAAATAACAAGAAAATTAATACTTGATTGTAAGACTAGGTGGAATTCAACTTTCACAATGCTTAGTGTGGCTCTACCATATAAGGTTGTATTTGAGCGATTAAAGAAGGTTGAGAAGCAATACGAGAGTCTCCCTACTAAGGAAGAATGGTCATTTGCTATTGATGTTGTAGAAAGGCTGCCGCTGTTCTTTGAAATCACTGAAAGGTTTTCCGGGACAGATTATGTAACTGCCAACATCTATTTTCCCAAGATTTGTGAAATTAAAATGAATATGAGGCAATGGTCAACTTGCGGTAATGAGGTGATAGAAGCCATGACATTTAGCATGGAAGAGAAATTTAACAAGTATTGGACTGATATTCAAGGTCTAATGGGAATGGCTACACTTCTTGATCCTCGGTACAAAAATGAAATGTTACTTGTTTGCTTTGCTATGTTGCATGGTATTAGTCCTTCTAGTCCAGAATGTGAGGACCATGTTAATGGAATAATTGCCAAGATATGCACATTGTTGGAGGAGTACAATCTTGAGAGTGAAGATGATCATGGGCAACCATCTTCCTCATTCTCTTCTTTGGAAGCTCCAGCCCTTATGTCACTCTTCAATGCACGTGTTGCTCAAAAGAGGCCTGCATCTTTTAGGATGAAATCTGAACTAGACCGTTACTTGGAAGATGAGCTAGTTCCATTGTCCAAAGATAAGTTCAGTGTGTTAGATTGGTGGAAAGTTTCTGGAACACGCTATCCAACTTTGAGGCTGCTAGCACGTGATGTTTTGCAACTCCGGTTAGCATGGTTGCCTCAGAATCAGCATTCAGCACAAGTGGTAGAGTTCTAAGTGACCACAATAGTCGTCTTACCCCTGAAATCTTAGAGGCCTTGATGTGTTCACAAGATTGGATAAGAAACAAATATAAAGGTGTGTCTTTCTTTACATATCATCATATAGTTTATCATTATCTTGCTACAATGTTACATTAGATGTTCATTACTACTTATTTCATTCTTATAGATGCTGACAATGAAGATGGACAAAGCTTTTGGAGTTGTCTTCAAGACATTCAAGAGGGAATGCAGGTGAAGTACAAGTACTTTCCCATTTCATATACCAATCTGCATATTTTTCATATTTAACTTTAGCTTGAGTGAATTTTGATCTTCTATAGGACTTGGCACTCTGAATTGGCATTGCTTTGAAGATTGTCTTTTGGAGGCTTGGAGATGTGAAAGATGCCATGATGATGACCACTTTAAATTGATTTGTGAACTATAAATCTATTTTAGAACTTATGTATTGAACAATTTCGTATCATTTGTGCTCGTGATGTGTGAACCATGATTTCTATTTCAGAACTTCTATAATTGAACATCTTGTTGAACAATGTATGACCGAAATATGCTCCTGTTTGTTGCTGAAATATGCTTATCTTCCTTGTTGAAATGGGCTATAGTTGTGCTGAAATAGGCTTCTTTTAGCTGATGTTATTCCTGAGTATTGTGCTGAAATTTGTTGTTGTTTTGCTGCTGAAATATACTATGTTGCTGCTGAAATGATATCATTGTTGCTACTATTTATCTTATGTTGCTGCCTCTGAAATATACTATGTATGTTGTTTAAATCTGCTGAAATAAACTCTATATAGATGTTGAACCATCTACTATTGTTTTTTATTGAAATTTGCTCTAGTTATGCTGCCGAAATGTGCTTGTTTTGCTGTTCAAATGTTATTCTTTGTCGCCACTATGTTTGTTTAAATATTTTGATTTTCTCATGGGTTCCCCGTGGGTTCCCCGAAACCCGATGGGTTTAGGGGACGGGCAGAAAACTAGCCCCGCGCACGGTGATGGGGACAGGGACGGGTTTGCAATTTTCTCGTGGGGATGGGTTTGGGAAGGCAAAACCCGATGGGTTTCGTCCCCGTTACCATCTTGAGTCCCCGCTGTCAGGTGGAGGAATAATTATTTTGCACGTAATAAGGAGGCACTTCCTTGCTGCGGTCGTGGACCCAGCTGTCAGCCTCTCCACGTATAGTCCACGTCCGATGGAAGTCGTTCCTTGACCATGTTGACCACGCCGCGCCGAGAGCACCAGGGCGGTGGACGACGGCGAGGCCTAGGAAGGGGACGACGGGGAGCCCGGGAAGACGCGGCAGTGGAAGCCCGCGCGGAGAGGAGTACGAGGGTTCACTGTTTCAGCTGCGGTATGAGGCTGCCGTCGCTGCAGGGCCTGGCCAGCGGTGGGAATAGTAGGGGGCGGTGAGGCCTCCGTGGCAGCACAGCCGGCCACGGGAGGCAGGAGCATGCGGCACGACCGGCGCTGCTTTGGGTGGCTGGAGCAAGAAGACCAGAGGTTGAAGAAGCACTATGACCGTTGGATGGACATCGTACGGTCACTGGAGCTAGAATCGTTCATATTGACTAAAGTTGACAAAGGCCCCCGTCCCAGTCAACTTAGTAGGCCCACAAGTCAGCCTCCCACCATGGTGGGTCCCAGCTAGCAGGGGGAGTATTCATTTTTTTTGTGCGTAATAAGGAGGCACTTCCGGTGGGTCCGAGCTGACAGCGGGGGGGGGGCGTTTTTTCGCGAAATACGCTGGCCCGTCCGGTGGGTCCGAGCAGTCAGTGGGGAAACTTTTTTTTTGCAAAATAAGGTGGCCCCTCCGGTGGATCCCTGCTGTAAGGTGGAGGAATAATTATTTTGCGCGTAATAAGGAGGCACTTCCTTGCGGCCGCCTAGACCCAGCTGTCAGCCTCTCCACGTACAGTACTCTTCCGATGGAAGTCGGTCGTTGACCACGCCGCGCCGAGAGCACCAGGGCGGTGGTCTGGATGACGACGAGGCCTAGGATGGGGACGACGTGGAGCCGAGGAAGACGCAGCAGTGGAAGCCCGCGTGGAGAGGAGTATGAGAGTTCATTGGTTCGGCTACGGTGTGAGGCTGCCGTCGCCGTAGAATAACATGGGGTGTGGGTGAGTAGAGGGATGACCTAGCCAGTGGTGGGAGTAGTAGGAGGCGATGAGGCCTCCGCCGCATCGTAGCTGGCCACAGGAGGCAGGAGCAAGAGGCACAAAAGTCTAGTACATCCAGCCAATAAATATTAATACATGGGTGCTAAAAAAATTAGCTAGCACAGACCTCACGTGCATGCACTACTGCGCTTGAACTTATATAATCTTTTTATATTCTATATAGTCGTACGTACCAGGCGTGTGGTGAAAAGGTATATACGTTCAGAAGTTGAGATCCACAAGTATGATCCCTTAATTCTAGGATAAGATCAAGGACCGACGTGTGTGCACCATAACAGCATAACAGAAAATCAGTTCCTTTTTTTCCTGTAGGTTCGTTTAAGGACCCATTAACGGATGGGAGTATGTACTCTTGGGAGTATAAAAGAGGAGTCCTATAGGGATTGTCTATTCATCATCCTGAGTGAGGGATAGTTATTCTTCACCCACCTCTATTTTGACATCTATGCATCGTAATTTTACGTTTCGTAAATTTTGTCTTATTTTAGACGTAAAAGGAGAATGTAAGAAAACCTATAATTGTCATAAAAAATATTTTATGTTACGTAAAATTACAAATGTAAAAACATAGTGTAAAATGTACATAAAATACAATTTTTGACCTATATTTTTTTTGTTATGCCAAATTTTATGCAATAAGTCAATATGAATGTAACTATTTCTATTTCAAATGTAATTTATTTATGAAATGGTTGTAAGATTAACTCGGGTGAAGAATAACTTATTCTGCATCCTGGGTGATGAATAGTAACACTATATATGGCTTCTGCACAGTATCTCCATCATCATTATCAGTACATCCTACGCAGGTGAGTTAGGATGCACTTGATCCCAGGAAGGTATCTATCCTTCAAACCAGTGGAGTGCTTCAAACTAACAACAGTACATAATATCCGACAAAAGAGGGTCGTGCTACAGCAGCAGAATACATGGCTCAGTGTAGATATCAGCATGAATCAAGTTGTGCATATTTGCTGTTGGCATGAACCACATCGCCGCATGTCGGGTTAGCAAAAGCCATCCATCGCATGGAAGCTTGATGTCTTTCACACACTGAAGATTATCTGGCAACAAGCTGTGTCGACGAATCTCTGGATATGGTGATTCATGAAACCCATGGTATGATGTGTAAACACAGCCCCCCCTCACGAATGGAAGTTGCATAGCACAGTAATCATCGCCGGTGATATGATCCATGATTGGTTGGATGATCGGATAATTGAGCCCGAGGAACAAGGAGTGGTTGCGGCTGTAAACCCGCCTCCAGCGTAATACGCCTGGCCTAACGGAGCTGGGATCTTTCTCGAACACGAAGCAGCCATAGCCATCAATGTCACGAACGCCCCACGCATTGTACTGCATGTGGTTTGATGTAATGGTTTAGTCAATTTGGTACGTGCGAATGAGCATCAAATGACCGCCGTCAGCTGAACGAGCGATAAGCCACCACCCATCGGCTGGTATGATTCGAGGTCCTGGAATCATGAAGGCCAGCGCATTTGCGTCTGCTGCAACAATTCAAATTGGAGACCAAAAGGACAAAAATAAACAATCATGTTCAGAGTATGTGTGCAATTAAGATTATTATAATAGTGACACATATCATAGACAGAGAATTGCAATGTCGTGGTCATAATCATACCCCAAGTTAAAAAAATAAGCCAATGGCTTTCATATTCTAGCAATATATCATGGTTCAAACATCATGTAACAATGAAAGGAAAACATCTATGACAGCGCCTACTCATATTCTACCATAGCACTTACTACTACTGTTCTCATATCAACTCTAAGCAATAACATGCGTTGTTATAAAAATCTTGTAAACGAGAGTAACATATAGCAATCATGATGTTATGCTCATAATATGTATTCTAACAATCATTAGATGCCAATTGTTCTCATATCAACTCTAACAATAACATGTGTGGTCATAAAAATCTAGGAAATGAGAGGAACATATAGCAATGATGTGGTTATAGACATGCTATGCATTCTAAATTTGTAACAAATGAACATGCAGTCGTATTCATAAGGTAAAGATGAGAGGAGATAGAACAATTACACGACGATAGATTCCACCAGTATAGGTAGCCAATCTGTGCGTCGACCGCGTAAACGATGCCATCGTGCACTATAGCATCAGACAGAAATGTTTCCTCAACAGGATTGATGATGATCCATAACCATGTATGGTGACCGGATTCCAGATAGACTAATCCCTTGTTGAACAAGGCAATGAGCTTGTAATCCATGTAGTCTTCTGATGGTGTGGGCACTTCGCAGATTACAACTTTCTGCAAACAGAGGTCGAGCCAAAAGCTTGACGCGTCTCGCGCGTAGTAGGCAGGAGTGTCCGGCGGGCCGCGAGGCTCGATGGCGGCGGTATCCAAAGATGGAAGGGTGATCTCTCGCTGGGTGTAGATATCCACGAGACGCCATGGACTACCAGATTGGTGGATGAGGACGATCCAGTTGGCCTTCATGCCCGCCTAGTAGTGGCCGCGCATGAAGGGCAGGTGGACGGGTAGTGGTAGCATGTCGAGGGGCACCACGGCAACCTCCGTAGGATCGTCAAGTCAGTGTCTGGGCCACCTGCGAGGATCGGGCATCAGCAAGCAAGGTGTCTTGAAAAGAGCCGGCCGGTTGCAGACGAGTAGATGGTACAAAGACACCGAGCATGCGGCCAGACGGACGGTGCTGAGTAGGTCCATACGACTACATATCTGCTCCAAGAGAACACCGGGGAGGGAATTCCAATCGCGGCTCTGCGTGTCAGTCGGTTCTGCCATTGGGGTTTTTGGTGCCTGTGAGCCAGCGGGGAAGTGGATTCGGGCGGGCGAGCGAAGAAGCTTCTCCTCGTGTGGCCGAGCAGTGAGCGGGGGGATATGGTATGCGCGAGCTACCAAGGTAGATGGCGTGGGCGGGCGAGCAGTGAGCGGGGGTAAATGGTGTGCGGCCGACGATGGGGAAGAGAGGAGGACGAAGAATAGAGGAGGAAGAAGAGTGGAAGACGGGGAGAAAGTGCATTGAATCTCAATTCTACTAGTACTACTACCAGGATATACCGTCCTTCGGAGTGTAAATAGTTACACCGATGACATGTGGGTCTACCACAACAGGGCCCATATGTTAGTTAATGGAGGACAGAGGTGCGTAGGAGTATCTGCGGAAGCGTGCTCTACTGGCAAACATGATGGCAGTACTGGGTAAGGCTGATTAAGTAAAACCAACACGCTGGTTCAGCTTATTAATTACGTGTCCCATCTGCTGCAGCGTGTATTGTCACTTCACTGCGAAGACTAGTTGAATAGTTCTCTCTGACCGAGATGGAGAATAAATGGATCGCGAGGACTTCCTTTCTACAGTATCCCTATGCCTCTACGCTCACTTCACTCATTTTGCTCCGTACCTAGTCACTTGTTGAAATCTGTAGAAAGACAAATACTCCGTATTTCAGAACAGAGGGAGGCTTTTACTCCATACTACTCCCCCCGTTCCAAAATATATGACTCAACTTTGTACTATATTTGGGAACAGAGGGAGTATCACCATATGGAGGGAACAGAGGAAGCTTGAAATATGAACATGTCAATGGGAGGGAGTAAGCCCCATGCATGCATGCATGCAACATGCAACACTCACACGTACACATGGACGCACGCAACACTCACGCACCCATGCGGCACACAGCACACGACGCAACACACATGCTCACGCTCAAGTGCTCAACCTACTCCCTACGTCCATGAAAGACTGTACATTTAGAGATTTACACATTGACAAGGGCATAATTAACGCCCAAAAGTAGCAGACTTATGTGTGCATGCGACCATTGAGATAAGAAGATTAAATGAAGGTCGTTGCATGCTGTAATTAAGGATAGACATGTAGCCTATACCTACAGCACAAGTTGGTGCATTAGTCAATCAATATCGATTTAGTAGATTAAAGGCTAAATGCATTGGAAGTGTAGATGTACATCATGTAGTACACTCTTTGTTGGAAGACCGAGGGAGGACACGTGCATGCACTCACATACACAGCCAGGGCGGTTCGAGCGCAAGGGTTGGACTCGTGTCGCGCCTGCGTAAAGTTTTGTTTAACTAATTTCTTTGCTCTGCCAACTGATAGTGGGACCCAGAAACCAGGTGACAATTTAACCAGTTAACAAAGTGCCACGTCGACTATGTGGTCGGTCAGTAGGGTGCAATACGGTGCTCTACGATGAGCTAGTGATCGCATAATCACCGCAAAACTATATATAGTGACCGTAAAGAGCGTACTGTTACATACGTTGACCGCCAGTGTATTTTTCTCGTTTAAAATTAAGCCATATTAATCGGAAAGGACGTTGTATGGACTACTACTACTAGTACTAGTACTGCTTTGATGTGTCCCGTCAACTCGCTGAACGAGGAGAAGCTTGCTTACTACGCCTCTCCCTCGCCCACGCACGCGGTGGTTCGCAGGACGAGGAGAGGGTTTTGACTACAGGGCCATCTCCCTCTCCCTCGCCCTTGCCCTCGCGGTGGACCTGCAGCAGTTCAATCGGTGTCAGATTGCCAGAAGCATATTGTACTGTAGTATCATCATTGTTGGACCTTCCGAAGAGGCGAAGAGCCAAGTGCAAGGTTCACACGAGTACGAACTGTTGAACCTCCCGAAGAGGCAAAGAGCCAAGCGCAAGGTTTTATAGGAGTTGTCGTCCTAGTAGGAGTGTACTAGTACAACTATAGCGAACGATGCTACTGTATGATGCCGCCACGTCACGTATATCCAAAGCTGTGCCACCTTTTTTTCTCAAAGAGCGTGTTGGAGCCCGTGCAACAACCACACAAGTTGCACGTAGACATAACACATTTACTACTAATAAATTCTAAAGGACAAGTGCAAGTATGCCACACAAATTCATCTCCAACTCATGTGATAAATTTGTGCACGACTAGTCTACATATATTTACAGCGCTACCGTTCACAATTACCGTACTCCACTTACACGTTATAGATGGGCTACATGTCCTCCTCCAGGTTCTAGTCCCAGGTGTTCTTCATGGATGGCACGATCCATAGCGGTGGGCAACGGGAATCATTGTCGCAGCTTTCTAGTCCGGTTCCACACGATGGAGACTCATCCAAGCTGAAGCGGCATAAATCAGGGATAGCGTGTCCCAGCATGTCGTTCATCCGGCGGTGCGCACTGAAGACACAACCATGCTTCATGAACGGCAGGCCTTCCATGTCGTGCATGGAAGGTGGCATCCGCTTCACAATGGGGTAGTGGTCCCCGATGAAAAGCGAATACTCTCCAAGAGTGTTCCTCGGCACCCACGTAGCATCACGGGGGTCGAACTCGGCGTCGTTCATCTGGTACACGCGGCATCCCAGATCTGGACACATGGTGACGTACATAGTCAAGGTCCATGCATAATAATATTGTGCTCAAATGTGGCGGTCAGTAATACTGTGCAGCAAATAGTACTACTCCGGTATAGAGGAAGTAAAATAACCGGCTTATTATATATAGCCACTCTTGGCTACATGGATGAGATAGTAAGACATGGAAAAACAAAAATGGTGGCAGCTAGTGGGTTCAAGTCTTCAAGGGCCTAGCTAGCTATACGCGTCCTCCAAGGTAAAAAGTACTCCTACTAGTACTACAAAGTATACTACTAGTACAACAATGAAAGAGAAGGCGAGAGGGTTAAAAACTGGAATACCTGGGTAGATGGTGACGGTCCGATCGTGGTAGATTATGTGACCATGTTGCACAGTGGTAGCATGGGTAACGACTGCTAAAATAGTTGATCCCAATATGCCAAAGTTAGCTACAAGGTTCCAGGTTAGACCGAATCGCGGATGCAAATGCAGATCCAGGATCGGCGATCTTATTTTGATCGGGGGATGACTGGTCCCTACAAAATAATGGAGTACCGTTAGGGATGAAAATGATGGTTTGTGCATTCCGTTTGTAATCTCCCGTACGGTAGGATGTCAACCAGATGAAACAAGTCCCCTGGCTTGTCACCGCGAAGATGCGGCCTAGATGGCGCACGACATCTTGGAACGTGTAGGGGTACAAATCTGCCGCCGCCAACATGCGCCAGCCTCTGCCGTTACTGCCTCCTGCATTGATGGCAATCCTTATGTCGAACACCGCGATGAGATAGTAATCGTCATAGCCGCGTCGCTTTGTCGGCGGGTCCGCAGTTGCTATCTTCTTCAATCTCATGTAGGCATCATCATACGTATTCTTGCCCAGCCAGTCCGGAAGGCCGATCCCAATGGTGGAGAAGGGGTCTACCAGAATGGCCACACTGCTGTGGATGTTGTGCAAAATCATGGTGGTATCCGGCGGGAGGTATGCAAGCCAATCTTCGTTGGCACCGACCCAGACCTATATATAAGACGGTGGGCAGCGGAGAAATTACGGGATGGAAATGGAATAACTAAGTACTACATGATCAAACTCCATTACTGACCTGCTCATCGGACAAAATCCGACTACCTCTCAACGTCGTCAACTCTAGCGGAGTCAATGTGCAACCATTGCCAGGGAGCGGTGGACTGTTCAAAGAATTGTCCCATAGAAGAACCTTCTCCTCGAGGACGCATGGAAGACCAACAAGAATGGCCTTTTCCCAAGCCTATTTAAGTAGCGTCTTGAAAAAGTTGGTGCAGGAAGCACCAAGTCTTGCGGCGGTGAGGACGTCGGAGCGGCGTGCGATTTCTCCTAGAGAATCGCCGTCCAAGGTCTCCCAGCCCCGACGAGTAGGAGAACCGCCTGGCGAATCCATGGGAGCAGCGACGAACTGCCTTCTCTTCGGGGGGAGGGGAACTGGCGAGGAGGAGATAAGAGCGTAGTAACCGCAGGGCCTCGTCCCTTCCAACTGTAGATCGTTCCTTAACGAAGGGGCGAGGCTATTATTTACTACAGTAAATAATAGCACTAGTAAATAATAGCACTAGTAAGAAATTTTTGGCACTAGGTAGTAGTTTTTGGTACCATGGAGTACTAGTACTAGCATTATGGAACGTTATGGGATTGCATTATACTGTAAATAATAGCACTAGTAAGAAATTTTTGGCACTAGGTAGTAGTTTTTGGCGTGGATTAAGAAATTTTGGGTATGTTTTTGCCATTTTTTGTACACGCCAACTAGTGTCAAAAAACATCGTACATTATGTGATGGAGGAGTACGTACTCGTACTGTAGCAGTACTAGTACTACTTTTCTCAACTACTCCTCAAAAAAGCACCCAATTAATGCTCTTGTTTTCCTCAAAAAAGTATGTTTACCAATGCATTAATTGCAATGCATGCATGCATAAATTACATTCATTGGTCAATTTTCTCTTAATACTTGCATGCAATGATTTAATGCACCTTGGAATCTGAACATGTGATGGGAAACAACCAAATTGAGCCTTATAAAATCGAAAAACTAAAATTTTGAGATGAGCCCTATAAACCGGAAAGGAGGGAGTATTGTACTTCTAGTCTAGTCCTGTATAATGCACCAGTTTTGAACTCTTGAATCTCAGGGCCAAGGAGCTACAGTTGGAAGTGGAGGGTACTACTGTTCTCTAGAACCATCGATGTACTATCAATGCAGGGGAAGTACACCTGCGTAGTGGCCTAGTGGGTACTCTCGGTGCTCTATTCAGCCGCTCTCACGTAGCTGGCCTACTCAGCCGCTCCTCTCACGCACACACTAGCAGCCTATTTATCAGCGACGGTTACTGCGGGGGCAGAACATTTGAGTTATTTGATACAACGAGACTAGGCTTTTCGCTTCCATTTGTGGAGGTTTAATGGATCTCGTCGAACTTTGTTAGTAATTCCTTCTTTATGAATGAGATGAAGCAAAGCTTTTGCCTTCGTTAAAAAAACACATCAAGAGGAATTTCTTTTATAGTAGAGCCGATAATGGAGTGAAGTCCAGGCATGCAACGCCACAAGCTACATAGTAGTAGTAGAGCACTTTACATACAGAGCCATATTGCACAGTCCAGGCATGCTCCTCGGGCTTAATTGGGAGGCACTAGTTTAAATATGCTACTAGCTGGAAGCTGCAAGCGAGGTGCGGCTAGGGCGAGCACGCGAGCCACGGGATGCTGGGAAGGAAAACCCGTTCACGTGGCTAGGCTGTCCAGTGCACCCAGATTGTGGGGCTACACATCCTTTGACTTAAAAACTCAAACTACCCGTGTAAAATATTGGCTCGCAGCGAAGTGTAGTACTCCCTCCATTCCGAATTACTTGTCGCAGGTATGGATGTATCTAGATGTATTTTAGTTCTAGATACATCCATTTTTGTGATGTATCTAGATATTATACTATTTAAAAAAAAGGCCGCCGTGCGTTCGACCGGGATCGAACCCACAAAACGAGGTATACACTCCCGCGACCACTAGTAGTACTCGTTGGAGTACAACGCAACCTAGAATCGCCTTTTGTTGCTAGTAGTACGTACATTGTTCCTTACAAGAAACCCTTAAGAGCATGGTTAATAGTATAGCCAGCTGCTGGCTATAAGCTAGTGCCATGTCATCTACAACCCATCTTATAGCCAACATGTAGTAGTAGTTTATTTCTTATAGCCCGCTGACTCAGCTCTATTGTACTTGCTCTAATAATGCAAGAAACCACTAAAATGCCAAGAAACTACTACCACTTGCATACGTGGCAGACTTAAGATAAGACTACCTTATCAACCATTGTACATGCTCTTACCAACAAAAATCCTTGAGTGACCTCCTACCTCCGGCTCGTCAACCTAGTCATCCTCGGCCATGGGACGCAGCTATCGTCGCCGGCGGTGCGGAGCCCATGTTGCAGCAGCCCGGATGCCAGCTCCGTCCGGCGCTCGCGGCCGCTAGCTAGCCAAGATAGCTCCGTCCAGCTGCTTGTCTGCAAGGTTTGCTAGCTAGATTGGCACGGCAGCGCGGTGGCTTGCTCATGCGCGCCGCGCTAAGGCCAGCCATCTGGCTCGAGCAAAGGCCAGCGCGGCGGCTTGCTCGCTCATGAGTCATGCTCGGGCCAGCCTGCCAACCCGTGCGGAGGCCAGCGCGGCGTCCGGCCTGTCCGGCGGAGCGGCGGCCAACTCACTCATCACCGGCACCACCGACGAACACGCATCAGTACTGTTTGAAGTAATGTTCAGGAAAAATAATGATTTGAGGGGGAATAACAGGATAGAAGGTCAGATGTGGGTCCCTCGTGTCAACGGTCAAACAAAATGTGTTGGTTTAAGCTGCCTCGTCAGCACGGACATGTGGGCCAACCCTGTCATAAATAAGGATGGCAATTTTATCCATGGACATGGATATCCATGGACATCTGACCCGAATGGATAGGGTTTGGATATGCTTTTCTGTCCATGGGCAGCGCCCAAACCCGACCCGATTGCTCGTGGGTAGGGCATGGATATAATCTTGTACCCGTGAGTATATCCAAACCCGACCCGATGGTATGACTTAATGGGCAAAAATCGGCAATCCCTACCCCACAGCTACATGTCCCAGTGCAATTTTACACTTTGTTGTCCAAAACATGCAAAAGAAATTACACAATCCCTGTCATAACTTTTATTAGTTGACATTCAATACCCTCTGTGACATACCCCAACGCCCTTCCCTCATTTTTATCTCCTTGTTAACTGACTCATCATTCTCATCTGTTAGAAAAATACTAAATGATCTTATGTTGTTAGTGGAGGTTGATTTACCATAAGTGAAGCCTAGCATGCCACGAAGTGAAGAATGGAAGAGCTTATGTTAACATTGTGTTATGTCTTATTTATATGTCTAGAGAGGACCCAATGGATATCCAGTGGGTATGGATATCCATCGGGTTTGGAAATGGACACCATTTTTCACCCGCGGATTTTTTCATGGGTGGGCAAAGACTGTCTTCATGGATATGGATATGGATTTGATATTGTTCAACCCGATCCAAACCCGAACCATTGCCATCCTTAGTCATAAATGGGTTTAAACGAACCTAATCGGTAGGAGTACTAGGTAGTTTTTGGCGTGGATTAAGAAATTTTGGGTATGTTTTTGCTATTTTTTGTACAATAGATTCCTCCTAGGGCTGGTTGAAAGTGGTCGTTTTTTGTTAAATACTCTACATATTGTAAGTAGGAGTGAAAGTTAAGCTTTGGAAGCCAATAAGCAAGGCTAGTTACATAGTGCATATGTGTACATGATTGAAAGTAAATATCAACCATGAGTGACTAATATCTTGATGGAAAACTCGAAACTATGGAATACTAGGAAAAGAAATGCATGGTTGGAAATACTAGCAATGTTCATGTCCGTTGCAACGAATCATAATTAGAATAATACTTATTCACAAACTTGGTACAAAACACTCTAATTTTGATATACATATATCACTAGAGATATATTATGTTTCAATTAGAATATATTCCTTGGGCTGTTTTGGTGAGTTCAGGGAGGGATGTGGTTGGTTTTAAGATACTAATTATGGGGTTTTTCTGCAAATTGGTAGACAAGTAGGATGTTGGTGAGAAAAGGCAACAACTTACCTCACATTGTTAGATGTAGATCTAATGGTCAGAAACGACGGATGGCAGACACACCAGCATCACCAACTTAGTCTTGTGTAGGAGTACTAGCAAGATTCGTGCATTACACGGAACATTAAGATGCATTTTTTTTATAAAACACTTGTTGTGATTGACCCTAGCGGGAGTAATCCCATGTGTAAAAACTAATGATATCTAGAGAAATATGAGATAAGGTGAAGAGGAGTGGGGTGTGGTGGTGGTTGGTGGTCGGACTGAGCGGAGGCATGGGGATTGACGACGCCAGGAGCGGCCACCAGGACAGTTTGTTCCAGAGGCTTCCTTTATTAATTGCTCAACAATGAGGTTTGTTGGAGATAAGGATGAACGAGGGAAGGCCTTGTCTGCAAATGTGGAGAGGGGTGCGGGTATCTTTTAGTTTAATTTCCATCCGTCAGATATAGATCGGACGGTCTATATTGCAAGATGGCACACATACCATCTTCACCAACTCAGTTTTTTATAAGAGAAGAAATATAAGTATGGAGATACAAACGTATTATCGATACTTGCTTCCGTAAACTAGCATCTACATTCTATTCAACGCCTCGGCATGTGGGGCCTTAGCACAATGACTTCTCGACTGTGTAAAACAAAGATTTTCCCATCACCGACAAGGAGGGGGTGACGGCAGCGCACTTTTTGGCTTGCTCTAGTCCTAGTAGTCATACTAGGTGGTCTAAGCATGTGTAGATTTATTCTTTTTCACATCTCGTGTTCGCCGTACTGCCACGACTGTTCATGAATAGACGGTAAGTTATTCACGGGGAAACCCTTGTTGAGCGTGTTTGCGAGAGAGAGAGAGAGCGAGAGAGAGAGAGAGAGAGAGAGAGAGAGAGTGTGTGTGTGTGTGTGTGTGTGCGTGTGTGATATGTTAGAGACTGAGGCAATGATAACAAATTCTTTGTGTCTATGTGTGTGGAGGATAGAGAGAGACATGTACATGGGGCTTTGTGTTGTGTAACGTGGAGACACATATACATAATTAGAGAGTGAGTGTCTGAGATACACATGCGGACATGAGGAGAGATGAGGATCCAGGTAAATGGGTGTTTGTGTGTGTCTGTGTGTGTTTGTGCACGTGTTTGTGTGTGAGAGGCAGAGAGTGTATGTGGAGTAGAGAGACCACTGATGATGTAAACCTAGTATAAGGGAAGGGGGAATGGTGCGACATGTGTAGTAGCGAGATAGCACGGGTGCAGGCAGGGGGAGCAGACTATTTGGAAGAGACATCGAGTGTGTGTGTGGGAGAGGGGTGTGAGAGCGAGAGAAAGAGAGAGCTAGCGACGGAGAGAGAGAGAGAGAGAGACAGAGGAAGAGAGGGGGCGAGAGGGGTCGTTTGTGTCCATAAATGGCGTATAGATAGGGAGACAATGTTGATGTTGTCCGAAATTGGCCTATGAACGGAGACGCAAGGGAAGCAAGTCATCGTGTGTGTGATAGGGACTTCATGAGAGATCTAGAATAGATGGTGTAGAGAACAATGTGCGAAATCGAGAACGATTATACATTAGGGAGCTATGCAAAGAGTCACAACATATATGTATACAGGGAAAGAGCTGGGGCGGGTCCGCATGTGGGAGAGATAGAAAGAGGAGAGTGGTGCACAAGGAGACAAAGTGTGCTTGTTTGCAGTGGGGGTGGTGTGTGAGGTGAGTGTGCGAGAACCACATAACTAGGGAGATAGACGTTTGGGGTGACGTTTTGTGTGTATGGGAAATATACACTCTACATAGTGTGTGTGCTTGGGTAAGAGAGATAGCGGGAGACCTAGAGAGTGAGGGAAGAGATGTGTGCATGCCCGAGAGACAAAGTGATAGAGACCTATGTTGGGGTCCGGACTTTACAAGAGAGAGGGGTGTTAATGTGCTCGTGTGTTGGTGTTTGGGGGAGAGAACGACTTCTCTGGTGCTAGGGGTGGGGGGTTGACTTCAGATAAAGAGTGAGGTGTCTATATTTGAGGGACTTTAGCATACTTGAGATATTGTGCACTCATGGTTGATCAATTTTTTTCACAGTTTGTACTATGAGATAATGATACTTTTGAACACGCGTGATATACCTTGATGTACCAAAATTACAAACCTAAGATTGGAATTTTTGAATTCAACTCCATCATTAGCTTTTGTAATTCATTTAAACGGAGGTACATTTTTTAAGCCGGGATTTCGTGATTTCAAATTCATATATCAAACCTAGAGATATACACATTCGTGCATGTTCAAACTTTATAATCATCCACTTTATTCATACACATACACATTTTTGCTTTTGTCATCATATTTAGGATAAACACATTTGGACTTTCATTTGAATTGGACCGTATGATGGTATTTGCTTGTAGTAGCTCAATATTTGAATTGAATGGACAATCTAAGTTTCGAGTTGGAGACATTGATTTTCAAAACTTGCACATTTTTTTGCGTGCAAAACAAACAAATTGTCGGCCATGATATCATAGTCGGTCGTACGAGAGCAGAATACTTATAATTTTAGGCGCCAAAAGCTTTCAAACTTCCCGCTCACATCGAAATATCACGCGCCCGAAAGTTTAGCCTTGGGATATTCCTGTTTTACCTCTGCCACATGAACGGAAAAGGGCTGCTTTGGTAACTCCATTGTTTTCCCCTCTTTGCCCCCAACATTCTTCCCCAGAGCCCCTCCCCTTCCCTTCCCCTCCCCGACCCCCCTCCAACCACGGCAAGCCGCCGAATCTAGTCCTCCGCCACAACGGTGGACCTCACACCCCGCCGGATCTACCTTCCGCACCTTGGAACCCCCAACTGGCAACTCACCACTTCACCGGAGCCGCTTCAGCGTCTGGCTTGTCCACCGCTCCAGATCTCCTTGACCGCCGTCATGGTCCATCGCACCGGATCTGCTTAACCGGCGCCCTCGTCCACCACAGCGTAGGCCCTTCACTGACTCCCTCGTCCGCCCCTTTGCTGGCCCTTCATACAAGCCCTCGCCCGCCGCAACAGATCCGCCTCACCGAAAGCACTGTACAACACGCGCGCCGGACCTACTCCACAGACGCCATATTCAACTCCACTGGCCTTGCTTTGCCGATGCCGCAGCCTCATCAGGTTATTTCGATTTGTACTCCTTCGGATTTTCTCTTTATCGTGCAACTGTTCACTTACCACAGATGAGCTTTCTTGTATGTCGACAGGCGCCGCAACCGTAGCACCGGAGCCGCTTCAGCGACGGCGACAGCTGGCCCAAACTCAACCGCAACACAAGCACCATCGACGATCCTTAGCTATCAAGTATGACAACGATACCCATACGCCACCGAGAATCAGGTACTATTATCCAACGGCCGGCGCCTACGTTCACTTTCCTAGCATAAGCAGCGCACCTTTGAATTTCTTCAGGGCATCATTCAGTTTTTCATGAGACGAGTTATTCTGCTTGCACCTGTAAGGCCATACTTCTGGCAGTGAACATGTTACATGTGCTAAATTACATACCAGTGCACATATAGTTAATATGCTTTAGTTTTGTTCTGATGCCACTTGTTGGTTCCATTAGACTGCTTAATGTTCTCTATGCTTAATTACACATCAGCAAACTAGCATGTGGTTCCGCTGCTTTTTGTTCGTTTACCCTACATTTTCTGATGCTAGCTATTACATAACTGCTCCGAGCCTCTATCCATTACTTGTTTGTGTGTTCTTGATCTTCCCAAGTTGCATGACTAATTTGATGCTTCTATTAATTATGGAGCTGCCAACCCCATCAAGCAAAATATTTGTTCTTTTGGGGCTGGCACCTCGAACAAGCATAAAAATAGAGGGAAGCAGATATACTCCCTCCGATTCTATTTACTCTGCGCATAACTCTTGACCCGCACACCAAGGAGGGCACTGGTTTAATTTTTCTGGACTAATTTGCCAATTAATTAGGGCAGAGGCGGATGGGGCGGGGCACAAAAGGAAACCAGCGCTAGGAATCGGCAACACGCAGACTAATACGAGAAAACTGAGAAAAAGTTATATGCAAAGTAAAAAGAATCGGAGGGAGTATTATCGTGTATGCACACACCCTTCTTTCATTAGTTTAGATGAACCATTGATGATCAATTCGGACCAGTGCATGCGATTAAAATTAATATTACCTAAATAGATGGTGCAGAATAAACTACAACAACTAGATTTTGCAACCACGGGATGCTGACGATATCTTCAAAGAACATTGCAACAACAGCTAGGCTTCACAGCAACATATGGTAAGCCAGTGTGTTTTAGTACATGTGAAATGTAATGCGAGTGGGCTGCTTTCTTGGCTTATGCCCTCAACGTGTAATCCTACTGAATTACAAATAGTTCAGTTGTCTGCTTTGTTGTATTGCTTGATTCGAATGCTTATTTGTTGTTACGCTATACCTGAGTTGGCCAATATGTCAGCAGTGCCTGTTGTACTATCGTAAAGAAATGCATGCCTATTTCATTTGAGTCCTTAACTTTTCCTCTCAACTTCGTCACAAGACTGTCTTCGTAGTTTATATGAGGCCACATTGTTAAGTGCTTTCTCAGATTATTTCAACTGCTTAGATGCCTTGGCAACTTAAATATAGCGGTTGTACACTCCCTTTCAACTAGGGATGTCAACTGGGTCCGGTTTAATCCCGATTAAAGTCCAGTAGTGGTATGATAGTTCAAAAGAGTTTTTGTTTTTTTGAGGAAAATGAACTAGGGAGGTAGCAAAAACTAACTAGATGGGACTAGCGGATTTCGTTTATTTGCCACTTACATCCCTAGTTTCATCTTACAATTTGAATTTCTTTTCGGCTGATGCTGCTTCGGACCATTTAAATATAGTTTGCCATGCTCGGCAATAATTCGTCCATCGTTTACCATGTAAGCTTACTGCCTGGATCATACGATAACTATCTCTTACTGATGTCCAGTGGAAACCTTTCAGGATGCCGTTCACACTAGGACACAATGTACAACCCCAGAATCTATTTGGGGAAGCAGTGCGCCATCCATGTTACCAGATGGTAGCAGTTTAGAGGCAACACCACCGGAGAGCAGTCTGAGCATAGATATTATAGTGCTTGAGGCTCTACTAGAGGCAGAAAGAGATGGTGTGGCTGCCATGAATGAAGTAATCTTTATCTTGAGGCTGGAAATTACGGAATTAGCCGCACGCATTATGCAAGCAACCCAAGAATTGGAGGAAGTAAGAATGTTGCATTTGAAGACGGAGGAGGTCCTGCTGTTTTTGCTATCTGAAGCCCAAGATAATCCCGGTCGAGTTGAAATTTTCATTAGATTATTGTACTTGCATGTTGTGTCATGTCTCTGAATGGATTATGTTGCAAGACCCCCTATGTTGTCCATGTGTTGTAATGATCCAAATTTTTTAGGCGAGGTAATCCTCAGTACTTGTATGATTGACTTAAGGTGAACTGTTTTTCGTGTGAGCATATTGTATTGGATGAAATAACTGTTTGACTCAGAGTGTATCCAACCTACTGAATTCGAAGATCACGGCATTTCTGAATCATAATCATATATAAAGGTGGAATAAATCTTTGTTGTGGTTTTGAAAAAATAAATAACAAAACGTATAATTATCTGTGGATATTCGTAATCGAATACAAATTGAATTTGAATTTAGTTTGCCAGGTCCCAGGGAAAATGTGAATGCTAATTCTCCCAAGTTTTGAACGAAGCAGCTAAACACCCACTATAATTTGTGGGCTGCCCGAAGCAAGTGTTTGCGAGATGGAAATTATTGTCTACCCCTGACACTTGACATCCTTATCGACAGGATTTACACTGCTGTCGATAGGGGTAGACTAGTAACTTCAATCAGACGTGACACGACGGCCTCTGAGCCCATTCAGACACGGTGGGCGCCAAACGTGGGCGGCAAAACAAATTTGATTCAAGCTCGTCCGAAAGACATGTGTCTCTTCCTCCATTTCCCCATTCATATACGGTGGGCGGCAAAACAAACTGTCCTCGTCCGAAATTGATGTAGGCTTATATTTTAAATAGGGGCAGATGTGTAACTTCCATCAGACGTGACACAACCGCCCTACCTGTCAGACCCGTTCATACACCGTGGGCGCCCACCATGGGCGGCAAAACACCCTCTCCTCGCCCGAAATAGTTACCGGCAAATATTTGGGAGATGCGATATTACCATCCTATCCCCAACCAACGCGATGTCCGAAATTTTAAACGGGGGATAAGTTCGTAACTTTCCCCCATTTCAGAGAAGCGCATGCCAAAATTTGAGATCCTCCTCCCCTCCATTTCCCCATTCATACACCATAGGCGGCACGACAACCTGTGCACTGCGTCTAGCCTCCTCCGTCCGCCACCCCATCCTCCACCTTGCCGGAGCCGCTACCCCTACCCCATCGTCCACTGCAAGAGATGGACGTCCCTCATCCATGACGCTGGACCAGGATCCTTTCATCACCTCATCTCGCTTCATCGGCGCTGTCGTCCACCTTGCCGTTGCCGCTCCTACAACCGCCTCGTCGACGGCAAAAGGTTATATCCCCCGACCTGGCCGTCTGCCGTCTAAAGCCTTCTTCCCCGCCGCCGACAACCATCGCACCCGCAGCACCCTCAACATATCAGCATAGGCCTACACGGCACCGCAAGAGAGCTGGTACTCTTCCACATGTGCTTAAGTTATTGATCTCACCCGGAAAATAGATCGTAATTTTTTTACTGTACTTTTCTTGTCCGTACCAAATCATAGTGGCTAGTTGAAAGCAAACATTGGTTGCGAAGTAGCTTTGTCTAGTTTGCACCTTCAGATCCGCCATGGCACGGGCATTATACTCGTAAAGCTTATGGTTTCCCCCCTTTATATTCACTACCATCATCGTAGGTGCTTCGTGTCATGCTAGCACTGCTCCTCAAGACCTCAACCCAAAGCTTACGTGTTGAAATATGAATCTGATATGATGCTCATATCACTAAAACAGAGAACGTTTAATTGGTCACCTAATGTTCCTATATTCGTTTTGAAAAGCATGTGCGCCACCCACTGGTCCAGCTAGTTCCACTTTCCTGATTTTTTCTCTTGATGCTTAGGGTTTTCCCCTTTTATCTACTCTACTATGACCTGCGTAGGTGCTTTCTGTCGTACTAGCATTACTCCACCCTTCAAGCTAAACAACACAACACTCAGAATTCGAAAGCTTAGTTATTCAAATATGATTGTGATATGATACTGATATTAGTTAACCGACACATTTAATTGGTTAGCTAAAGGTCCCACTTGAGTTTCCAAATGCATGTCGCGACATATAGAGAGACATCATAATTGCATTTCTTTGTCACTTGTTGACCGTACTTTCTTGTCCATACCAAATCTTAGTTGTTATTTCAAAGCAAACATCGGTTGATAACTACCCTTTGCGCGGTTTGCAGCTTCAGATCTGCCATCCCACTGCCACGGTCAACACTGTACTCATCATGCTTATGTTTTCCCCATTTTATGATGACCACAATCAGCCTATGTGGTTCGTGCCATAATAGCACTGCTCCACCCATCGAGCTAAACAAGCTTAGTTGTACAAATTCATATCTGATATTATTGCTGATATTAGTAAAACTGAGAGATGTTTAATTGGTTAGCTAAATGTTCCTACTTTAGTTTCGAAATGCATGTGAGCCACATATGGAGAGGCCGGAAAGAATAGTATTTCTCTGTGCGCTCTGGTTCATCATGGGTGGCCAACCGACATTGTATTAAAAGACTTGTAATATCTTCAATCTGCTTGCTCTTCTGCTCTTCTTTAAGATGATACTCTTCTCTTGTGGTCGACTGGTCAGGTCGAGTTGTTCTCCCTTAGTATATTTTGAATCTGTCAGGTCAGGTCGACTTGTTCTTCTTTACTATATGTTGAAGCTATCATCTGCGAAGTGTCATCACTTCTGGAGCTCTCATATTTTGAGTAGTAGGCCACATTATATTAATGCACACAACAAATTACAGCATGCATGGCATCTTTTAAAAGAATTGCAGAGATACCACAAAGGGGTTTACAGGGAGGTAGTATTGGATTAGAATCACTTCTGCATTACAAAGAAAATCTCACTTGTTTTTATGTTTTCATGCATGTCAGATATTGAACATTATTAAAATGAATATGAGAATGGGCGCACAAGAGGAATATTGCGGAACGATCCACTGCCTAACAAACTTGGCATGGTGGAGGATGGCCTATCTTATTCACCCATCAAGGTGCTTGCTCTAACTTTGCAAAGTTGTATTGGTCGCACATATTTTGCTTCTGACCTCTTGCATTACTTCTACTTTGTTACACCATCTGCTTAGTTTAAGCATCATATATGAGTATATGACATACCTATCCATTTTCTGTACCTATTCCATGTGTCGTCACACTATGTTTTTCCAGTCAAATGTTGTTCTTTTGTAATAGATGTCCAAAAGGAAGAGGGTGAGTGCATATCCTCAAGGAGTACAAACTAGGTATTTGGAAAAGGTAGTGATACCTGTTAAATCAGATAGATCAGCAGCCACAGAAAACACATGCCCAACTGTACCACACTTTACCCCTACTCCAGTGGCCAAACCCCTACTAGAACTGCTGGGAGCCCAGCGTCAGGTACTGTCTATGATATCAATTCAAAATTTGAACTCCTAAATTTCCGCTTGTGCCTTACCTTCTCTCTTGTATGAAAACTAATTTCAGATGAATCTCCTTGCTCAAAGGATCATACGTTCTCAAAACAATAATGGGCTCTGCATTGCTCTTGTCAGTACCTCTCTCCCTTTTGCCTTGTAACGCTGTAGTTAATTAATTGCTATTTGATTATGTATCATCAGTCTGCACCTGAGCTTCATTATCCTCTGTTTCTTCCAATATTATTTGATCTATATTTACTCTTTGCAAAATGTAGAATAATGGCAACGCTTATAAAGAATTTTCTTTGGGGAATTTATTGAATTATCCTTACATCAACATGGAGAAGGGCTTTGTCCAGCCCGTGTTAACATATAATGTAAGTTCATCCTTCTCAAGCCTTCAAACTTTGTTCTAGTATAGATTAGGATAGGCATCATTTCCTCCACTGCTATTTGCTTTGCTGTTTACATGTGACTGGATGTTTGCAACAACTACCAGTTTCAAATTGTAGTTGTAAAAACATGTTCCTTATGCAGAACAGATCCATTTATTTGCTTATATAATTGTGAAACCTGTTACGTGTCTCCTAGTTTCTCTTTCAGACTTGTATCTCTTATGCCAGGCAGAACTTTAGGGAAGATAGTGAGCCAAACCATCTTGAGGACAGCGAGATGACCCCAAGGTCCTGTCTTGATGAAGACAGTGAGTTGAAGCTACTCACCAACAGGTGTGAGACAACCTCTGTGCAGTCACTGCCTCAATCAGTTCGACTTCTTCAGTCTCAACTTAAAGTGGAAAGGCTTGCTTCAGCTCAGCTCCGACTTGAAGTCAAAGATGCAATGAAGATGTTAGAGGACTGCCGTGCGCACCATCATGCCTTAAATCTAGTGTTGATGCATCTATCGTTGACACAACTGAGGTCTACTCAGCTTCTTCAGCTGTTTGGGGGGGGCCAACCTTGCCAGGCCTAGTGCCTTCTGAAGTGCTCTCAGTTTTGTATATTCTTTTGTCGGCGCATTTATTTGCACTGGTGGCAAACTTTGATGCCCAGTGGATGTAATATGTGTAATAGCCGTGATAGCCTAGCGTAAGTTGCTTGCTTATTTATTTCCTTGTTGTCTTGTTTATTTGTTTGCTTCTAGTCATTGCAGTTCTTTTTCCGCGGTTTGCTAGTGGCTACATTAACCTATTTTTTAAAACTAGGCCACAATAACCATGGGCTAATATTTACTGTAGTCACACTGGGCCTCCTACGGGCCATAGAAAGAGTGGGCCTTCTACGGGCCGTAGAAACAATGGGCCTTCTACGGGCCGTAGAAACAATGGGCCTTCTACGGGCCGTAGAAACAATGGGCCTTCTACGGGCCGTAGAAACAATGGGCCTTCTACGGGCCGTATCATCAATGGGCCTTATACGGCAGTATGATCGATGGCCAAACATGGGCCAATAACAGGCCGCATTATGGCCGTAAACGGGCTAGAGTTGGAATCATCCGTTCATGGGCCGACCATAACGGGCCATCGTTAATAGGCCGTATTTGATGACGCTATGAAAACGGCCCAACATATTAACGGACCACAAACGGGCCGACTGTAACCACGGGCTGAATTTGGCCCACAAGCAGAAAATGACAGTAACGGACCGTAAGTAAACGAATGCTGGAAATGAGCCCAAGAATAAATGGGCTCTGAGAAGGCCGAAAGATAACATGGGCTGGAAACGGCCCAACGGAATAATGGGCCGTTAATGGGTATAAAGTGATACACTGTTCATCACGGGCTAGTTTCACCACGGGTCGTTAATGGGTGTAAAGTGATACACTGTTCATTACGGGCCAGTTTCACCACGGGCCGTTAGTAGGCCAAGAGTTACATAGGTCCTCATATGGGCCGAAAGATGTCATGGGCATGGGCCAGAAGTGAAAACGGGCTGGAATCATATTGGATGGCCCAGATGACGCTACTGGGCCTAATTCGGATAAGGCGTAACAGGCCTTGGGTTAGTGGGCTGTAAATGGGCTATATTCGAACAGGCCGTTAACATGCTTTCCATGGGCCGGCCCGCCAGCTTTTGACCAAGTCAAACAGGCCGGCCTTTACGCAGGAATGGGCCTCTGTTGGGTCGTGCCACGTGTCGACGTATCATAGGCGCCTATCTGACCCACTCACGAGCTGACACGTGTTTTGTTCGGCCAATAAGAATTTTACACGTGGAAATTTCCCATTGGTCGGGGCTATTAATGGGTTATCGGATCCAAAACCCGACCCGATAGCTTAACGGCGTTCCGTTACGGTGGATGCCATGTGTCGGTCACCCTTGACGAAAGCACTTCTATGACGCGCGATTTATCGTCATGGAAGTGGACACTTCCGTGAAGATAATTTTGGTAATGTCATGGAACACTTCTACGACAGCACAGGTATGACTATCTTCATTCTATCATAAATTTGTCATGGATGTACATGCATGACAAAAAAGCAACCTACTGTGACAAACACGTATCATCACGGAAGTGTATTTTTTTGTAGTGAATATGGCGGAGGGGGGCACTGCACACGGCTGGAATAGATCAACAGATCAACTTGTGTGTCTAGAGGTGCCCTCCTGCCCCCGTATATAAAGGAGAAAGGGGGAGGCGGCCGGCCAGGAGGAGGGCACGCCAAGGGGGGAGTCCTACTCCCACCAGGAGTAGGACTCCTCCTTTTCCTTGTTGGAGTAGGAGAGGGAAGGAAGGGAGAGAGGAGGAGAAGGAAAAAGGGGGGCGCCGCCCCCTCCTTGTCCAATTCGGACTAGAGGGGGAGGGGCGCGTGGCTGCCCTAGCCGCCCCTCCTCTTCTCCCACTAAGGCCCATGAGGCCCAATTAACTCCCCGGGGGGTTCCGGTAACCCCCTGGTACTCCGGTTTTTCTCCGAAACCACTCGGAACACTTCCGGTGTCCGAATATAGTCGTCCAATATATCGATCTTTACATCTCGGCCATTTCGAGAATCCTCGTCATGTCCATGATCATATCCGGGACTCCGAACTACCTTCGATACATCAAAACACAAAAACTCATAATACCGATCGTCAGCAAACTTTAAGCGTGCGAACCCTACGGGTTCGAGAACTATGTAGACATGACCAAGACACGTCTCCGGTCAATAACCAATAGCGGAACCTGGATGCTCATATTGGCTCCCACATATTCTACGAAGATCTTTATCGGTCAAACCGCATAACAACATATGTTGTTCCCTTTGTCATCGGTATGTTACTTGCCCGAGATTCGATCGTCGGTATCTCAATACCTAGTTCAATCTCATTACCGACAAGTCTCTTTACTTGTTCCGTAATACATCATCCCACAACTAACTCATTAGTTATAATGCTTGCAAGGCTTATAGTGATGTGCATTACCGAGAGGGCCCAGAGATACCTCTCTGACCATCGGAGTGACAAATCCTAATCTCGAAATACGCGAACTCAACAAGTACCTTCGGAGACACCTGTAGAGCACCTTTATAATCACCCAGTTACGTTGTGACGTTTGGTTGCACACAAAGTGTTCCTCTGGTAAATGGGAGTTGCATAATCTCATAGTCATAGGAACATGTATAAGTCATGAAGAAAGCAATAGCAACATACTAAACGATCAAGTGCTAAGCTAACGGAATGGGTCAAGTCAATCACATCATTCTCCTAATGATGTGATCCCGTTAATCAAATGACAACTCATGTCCATGGCTAGGAAACTCAACCATCTTCGATTAACGAGCTAGTCAAGTAGAGTGATACGTCTCCAACGTATCTATAATTTTTGATTGCTCCATGCTATGTTATCTACTGTTTTAGGCAATATTGGGCTTTATTATCCACTTTTATATTATTTTTGGGACTAACCTATTAACCGGAGGCCCAACCCAAATTTGCTGTTTTATGCCTATTTCAGTGTTTCGAGGAAAAGGAATATCAGACGGAGTCGAAACGGAACGAAATCAACTGGAGAACTTATTTTTGGAAGGAAACCCACCTGATAGACTTGGACTCTATGTCAGAAGATATGGGAGCTGGCCACGAGGGTGGGGGGCGCGCCCACCCCCCTAGGGCGCGCCCCCCTGCCTCGTGGGGCCCCCGTGGCTCCACCGATGTACCCCTTTCACCCATATATACCCACGTATCGTAAAACTTCCAGAACAGAGATTAGATCAGGAGTTCCGCCGCCACAAGCCTCTGTAGCCACTAAAAGTCAATCGGGACCCTATTCCGGCACCCTGCCGAAGGGGGGAACCCTCACTGGTGGCCATCTTCATCATCCCGACGCTCTCCATGATGAGGAGGGAGTAGTTCACCCTCAGGGCTGAGGGTATGTACCAGTAGCTATGTGTTTGATCTCTCTCTCTCTCGTGTTCTTTATTTGGCACGATCTTGATGTATCGCAACCTTTGTTATTATAGTTGGATCTTATTTTTCTTCTCCCCCTCTACTCTCTTGTAATGGATTGAGTTTCCCCTTTGAAGTTATCTTATCGGATTGAGTCTTTAAAGATTTGAGAACCCTTGATGTATGTCTTGCCGTGTGTATCTGTGGTGACAACGGGATATCACGTGATTCATCTTGATGTATGTTTTGGTGATCAACTTGCGGGTTCTGCCCATGAACCTATGCATAGGGGTTGGCACACGTTTTCGTCGTGATTCTCCGGTAGAAACTTTGGTGCACTCTTTGAGGTTCTATGTGTTGGTTTGAGTAGATGAATTGAGATTGTGTGATGCATATCGTATAATCATACCCACGGATACTTGAGGTGACATTGGAGTATCTAGGTGACATTAGGGTTTTGGTTGATTTGTATCTTAAGGTGTTATTCTAGTACGAACTCTAGGGCTGTTTGTGACACTTATAGGAATAGCCCAATGGATTGATTGGAAAGAATAACTTTGAGGTGGTTTCGTACCCTACCATAATCTCTTCGTTTGTTCTCCGCTATTAGTGACTTTGGAGTGACTCTTTGTTGCATGTTGAGGGATAGTTGAGAGGACTTGCACTAGTGAAAGTATTAACCCTAGGCCTTGTTTCAACGCATTGCAATACCATTTACGCTCACTTTTACCACTTGTTACCTTGCTGTTTTTATATTTTCAGTTCACAAAAACCTATATCTACCATCCATATTGCACTTGTATCACCATCTCTTCGTCGAACTAGTGCACCTATACAATTTACCATTGTATTGGCTGTGTTGGGGACACAAGAGACTCTTTGCTATTTGGTTGCAGGGTTGCTTGAGAGAGACCTTCTTCATCCTACGCCTCCCACAGATTGATAAACCTTAGGTCATCCACTTGAGGGAAATTTGCTACTGTCCTACAAACCCGTGCACTTGCAGGCCCAACAACGTCTACAAGAAGAAGGTTGTGTAGTAGACATCATAGAGGCATGATGACCCACAAGTATAGGGGATCTATCGTAGTCCTTTCGATAAGTAAGAGTGTCGAACCCAACGAGGAGCAGAAGGAAATGATAAGCGGTTTTCAGCAAGGTATTCTCTGCAAGTACTGAAATAAGTGGTAGCAAATAGTTTTGTGATAGGATAATTTGTAACGAGCAACAAGTAACAAAAGTAAATAAAGTGCAGCAAGGTGGCCCAATCCTTTTTGTAGCAAAGGACAAGCCTGGACAAACTCTTATATAAGGAAAAGCGCTCCCGAGGACACATGGGAATATCGTCAAGCTAGTTTTCATCATGTTCATATGGTTCACGTTCGGTACTTTGATAATTTGATATGTGGGTGGACCGGTGCTCGGGTGTTGTTCTTACTTGAACAAGCATCCCACTTATGATTAACCTCTATTACAAGCATCCGCAACTACAACAAAAGTATTAAGGCAAACCTAACCATAGCATGAAACATGTGGATCCAAATCAGCCCCTTACGAAGCAACGCATAAACTAGGGTTTAAGCTTCTGTCTCTAGCAACCCATCATCTACTTATTACTTCCCAATGCCTTCCTCTAGGCCCAAATAATGGTGAAGTGTTATGTAGTCGACGTTCACATAACACCACTAGAGGCTAGACAACATACATCTCATCAAAATATCGAACGAATACCAAATTCACATGACTACTAATAGCAAGACTTCTCCTGTATCCTCAGGAACAAACGTAACTACTCACAAAGCATATTCATGTTCATAATCAGAGGGGTAATAATATGCATAAAGGATCTGAACATATGATCTTCCACCAAATAAACCAACTAGCATCAACTACAAGGAGTAATGAACACTACTAGCATCCTACTAGTACCAATCCCGGACTTGGAGACAAGAATTGGATACAAGAGATGAACTAGGGTTTTGAGATAAGATGGTGCTGGTGAAGATGTTGATGGAGATTGGCCCCCTCCCGATGAGAGGAGCGTTGGTGATGACGATGGCGATGATTTCCCCCTCTCGGAGGGAAGTGTCCCCGGCAGAACAGCTCCGTCGGAGCCCTAGATTGGTTCCGCCAAGGTTCCGCCTCGTGGCGGCGGAATCTCGTCCCGAAAGCTTGCTTATGATTTTTTCTCAGACGAAAGACTTCATATAGCAGAAGATGGGCACCGGAGGGCCACCAGGGGGGCCACGAGGCAGGGGGCGCGCCTAGGGGGTAGGGTGCGCCCCCACCCTCATGGACAGGTGGGCCTCCCTCTGGTGAACTTCTTCCGCTGGATATTTTTTATATTTTCCAAAAATGACTTTCGTGGAGTTTCAGGACTTTTGGAGTTGTGCATAATAGGTCTCTAATATTTGCTCCTTTTCCAGCCCAGAATTCCAGCTGCCGGCATTCTCCCTCCTTATGTAAACCTTGTAAAATAAGAGAGAATAGCCATAAGTATTGTGACATAATGCATAATAACATCCCATAATGCAATAAATATCGATATAAAAGCATGATGCAAAATGGACGTATCAAGGCATACTAGTGACACTATGTTTGTCTATGTATTCACACATGTATCATGTTTCCGGTTAATACAATTCTAGCATGAATAATAAACATTTATCATGATATAAGGAAATAAATAATAACTTTATTATTGCCTCTAGGGCATATTTCCTTCACCCTTCGCCCCCAACTCCTATATAAACGAATCCACCTCCTCTTTTCTAGGGTTAGCAAAGGATTAGCTCGTTTTTGTGTGAGAGCTTTGCTCATCCACTTGGTTACCTTCTCCTTGGAGATTGCGCCTCCTTGGAGAAGGTCCCCCAAGCGGATTCAAGGCCCCATCACGGGAAGAACCTCAAGACCTCCTCATGGAGAAGATCATGCTACGTGTATCGTCCCTAGTTGACCGTGGATCGTGTATCTCTTTGTGTTTCGAGGATCTAGTGCATGTGTAATCGAATCTTGTTTGGTTGAGTGATTCTCTTGTGTTTTCCCTCGTGTTTTCCCCTCGTGTTCTTCGTGGAATCCCCTCCAATCGTGAAACATCGGGCCACTAGGGTTCAACCCTACATCATCTTGGTATCATGAGCCACGTTGATAACGGATTTGGAGCCTCCACACGTTGTTTTCTAGCTTGATTTTGTTGTTTTTCGTCCTAATCCGAAAATCCCGACAAAAATAGCCCCCCAAATTTTTTTGTGATTTGTGAGTTTTGATGATGTTTTGTTGGTTTTGATCTGTGAATTTGTTGTGTTGCAAGTGGATCTAGCCTTTCCCTACCATCTCCACCTCGAAATCCATCCAAAATCCACGAAATCCTCGGATTTGTCCACCTTTTTGAGTTCATCCCGAGCCATCCCCGAGCGCAGTTGACACGCCCAGATCATCCGGCTTCTGGCCCGGATCCTCCGGATCCGCCCGGATCATCGCTTCCTCTGCCGAAACTGCATTTTCTGCAGTTTTTACCCACCGCCACCTACGCCTCCGCATACCCACCACCACCACCTACGCCTCCGCGTACACACCAACACCACCTACCTTCCGCACACCATTTGGATACACCAAACACTACCACCACTTGACTGCTACAAACTTTGGCAACTTTTGCCGCATTTGGTTTTGAGAATTTGAGTTGTGGTTCATTGTTTCCTAGGGTGTTTCGGCTAACTAGGAACGGTTCGACATCGACATCACTGCCACTCATCTTCGCCAAGGGACTCGACATCGACAACTTCTCAACTTTGACACATTGACTGTAAGCAAGGACGGTAACTTCGATGGCATCTTTGTCTCTTCCTTGCCATTACATTGATCACCCCATAGCCCATTTTCCGTACCTTACCCATCGAGACTAGCCTTTGAGTATTGCCGGCAACGTTACTTGTGCACATTAGTGATCATACTTCCCTAGCATACATACCATATCATTGTGGTGCATATCTTGGTATCATCTCTTGTGTCACAAGGTTGTCATAAACATACCCAATTGCTATCTTGGTTCGTGAAGTTTTGCATGAGAATAGCACAAAAGAGAAAGAGCCAACCAAGCTTTTAAGCAAAGAGAAAAGATAAGCAAAGAGCTTATAAGCAAGAACCATAGCATCATACAATATTAAGATTGTCATATCCGATCATCTTGGATCATACCATCAAAACACCATACATAGAGCATACTTGGGATAGAAGTCGTCGCATATTTGCTTAGTAGGTTGTGCACAAGTCTCGTATCCGCCTATTGTGCAATCGTGCTAGCGTCTCTCTAGTGTTGTGCAACAAGAGCATTTTCGTGGATACCACATTTTGGCTCATTCCTTGGTTGCACGACCCCATTTATCTCTCCGTGCGTTGTGTTCCCGTGTACCATATATTGCTATTGGTCTACTTGTTGCATTTGCGAATTTGCGAATCTTTTCCAACATTATTGAATCTTGCTTACTTTCACATTAAATTTTGTGCCACCATCCTAACCAAGCCCCACCATAAGCTATTATTTGTGTAGGTGTGAGAACCGACAAGAATTGGTACCAATTGTGCTATTTCCTTGTTACATTATTGAGTGACCATTGATCCACCTTCAACTTCGATCAAGGTACATTTGGTATCTTTCTTCTCTTTCTCCCACTCACATATTTGCTTGCAATGATGGATAGGCCAAGTACTTCTACCAACCCACTCTTCTTGGAGCAAGACGACGATATGTCATCCTACGTCACAAGGAGCCACCTCTTTGGTGCACAACGAGCATTACATCAAGAGAAACAAGCAATGAGCGACCGCATCAACAACCTCGCCACCGACTTGCGACTCTCCGAGCAACGTACAAGAGACTACTTCGACAATAAGCTCGACGAACACAAACAAGAGAATGACGCAAGAATGGACAAGATTCGTGCCTTGTTGGTCAACCGCTCTTCTACCACTTCGTCCTACTCAACATGGAGCCGCTCACGTCGACACTCCGACGACACTATCTCCGGTTAAAGTACACCGACATCGAACACTCTTCGTTGTGTCGCGCGTCAAGATCATCAAGCTAACCGCAATCCACTACACGACAACAACTCTCAAGAACAACTTCATGCACAAGAACTTCGACACCGTCAAAACCAAGCTACTTTCACGCAAGCACAAGAACGCCAACGCCAACGCCAATGAGAAGAGGAGCAAGCGCGACAACACCAAGATGCTCAAGATGCCGAGGCACAACGTCAAGAACAACAACTACATGAAGCTCAAGCACTTGAAGCTCAACAAGCCCTCCGAGATTCAAGTTGAATCATAGCCACTCGCAACCGCCATAGGCGCTGAGGGAGTCCTGGATTAGGGGGTGTCCAGATAGCCGGACTATACCTTCAGCCGGACTCCTGGACTATGAAGATACAAGATTGAAGACTTCGTCCCGTGTCCGGAAGGGACTTTCCTTGGCGTGGAAGGCAAGCTTGGAGATACGGATATGTAGATCTCCTACCATTGTAACTGACTCTGTGTAACCCTAACCCTCTCCAGTGTCTATATAAACCGGAGGGTTTTAGTCCATAGGACAACACAATAATCATACCATAGGCTAGCTTCTAGGGTTTAGCCTCCTTGATCTCGTGGTAGATCTACTCTTGTACTACCCATATCATCAATATTAATCAAGCAGGACGTAGGGTTTTACCTCCATCAAGAGGGCCCGAACCTGGGTAAAACATCGTGTCCCCTGTCTCCTGTTACCATCCGCCTAGATGCACAGTTTGAGACCCCTACCCGAGATTCGCCGGTTTTGACACCGACATTGGTGCTTTCATTGAGAGTTCCTCTGTGTCATCACTTTTAGGCCCGATGGCTCCTCCGATCATCAATAGCGATGCAGTCCGGGGTGAGACTTTTCTCCTCGGACAGATCTTCGTCTTCGGCGGCTTCGCACTGCGGGCCAATTCGCTTGGCCATCTGGAGCAGATCGAAAGCTATGCCCCTGGCCATCAGGTCAGGTTTGGAAGTTTAAACTACACGGCTGACGTCCGCGGGGACTTGATCTTCGACGGATTCGAGCCACAGCCGAGCACGCCGCACTGTCACGATGGGCATGATCTAGCTCTGCCACCGAACTGTGCCCTGGAGGCCGCACACGCATCGGTTCCGACCCTTAATTCGGAGCCAACTGCGCCGATCGAGGATGAGTGGTTGGACGCCACCTTAGGGGCTGCAATCTCTATGGAGATCGAGCCGAATACCAGCCCTTCCTTCCGCGAGGCTCGTGACTCCAAGGATCCGGACTCCGAGCCCTCAGTGCCCCTGCCGATCGAATCCGATTGGGCGCCTATTATGGAGTTCACCGCGGCGGACATCTTTCAGCACTCGCCCTTCGGCGATATTCTGAAGTCACTAAAGTCTCTCTCTTTATCAGGAGAGCCCTGGCCGGACTATGGTCAGCAAGGTTGGGATACGGACGATGAAGAAATTCAAAGCCCACCCACCACCCATTTCGTAGCCACTGTCGATGATTTAACCAACATGCTCGACTTTGACTCTGAAGACATCGACGGTATGGACGCCGATGCAGGAGATGATCAAGAACCAGCACCTATAGGGCACTGGAAATCCACCTCGTCGTATGACATATACATGGTGGACACACCAAAAAAAGGAGATGGCGATGGAACAGCGGAGGATGACCCCTACAAGAAACAGCCTAAGCGTCGGCGTTAGCGGCGCCGCTCAAACTCCTGCCAAAGCAAAAACGGTGATTCCGGCACGGGAGATAATAATACTCCGGAGAGTGACGAAGAAAACCCCCTCCAGCAAGATTCAGCACAGGAGGATGGAGAAGCCAGCCCTCATGAGAGAGCGGCAGGCAGAGAGGTCAAGGACGATAATTATATGCCTCCCTTCGAAGACGAGGCAAGCCTCGACGACGACGAATTCGTCGTGCCAGAGGGTCCTGTCGAGCAAGAGCATTTTCAACGCAGGCTTATGGCCACGGCAAGCAGCCTCAAGAAAAAATAGCGACAGCTTAGAGCTGATCAAGATTTGCTAGCCGACAGATGGACCGAAGTCCTTGCGGCCGAAGAGTATGAACTCGAACGCCCCTCGAAGAGCTACCCAAAGCGCAGGTTGCCACCCCGATCAGAGGAGGAAGCACCTAAAACCACATCACCAGCACATGATAAGGCAGACCGACCACCTCGTGCCTGCGACAGAGAGGCCTCTCGGCCCTCTACTCAAGCGGCACCCCGGCGCCGCTCAAAACATACCAAGGCACGGGAAAATGCGCCAGACCTGCGAGATATATTGGAGGACAAGGCAAGGCAAACAAGATCAATCTACAGATCGCGTGGATGCCCCACGGCTCGAGACGATAACCGTCACGCCGGATACAACAAATCCTGTAGGGCCGAACACAGCAGACAAAGCTCATTTGAGCTAGGTCACGATATAGCCCAATACAGAGGCGCCACACACCCAATACGCTTCACAAATGAAGTAACGGATCATCAAATCCCTGAGGGTTTCAAACCCGTGAACATCGAATCATACGATGGCACAAGAGACCCTGCGGTATGGATCGAGGTCTCCTTCATATCCACATGGCCCGTGGCGATGATCTACACGCCATCAAATACCTCCCACTCAAACTTAAGGGACCAGCTCGGCATTGGCTCAACAGCTTGCCAGCAGAATCAATCGGTTGTTGGGAGGACCTGGAAGCCGCATTCCTCGACAATTTCTAGGGCACTTATGTGCGGCCACCAGACGCCGACGACCTAAGCCACATAATTCAGTAGCGAGAGGAATCGGCCAGGCAATTTTGGGCACGGTTCCTAACAAAGAAAAATCAAATAGTTGACTGTCCGGACGCAGAGGCCCTAGCAGCCTTCAAGCACAATGTCCGGGACGAGTGGCTTGCCCGGCACCTCGGATAGGAAAAGCCGAAATCCATGGCAGCCCTCACGACACACATGACCCGCTTTTGTGCGGGAGAAGACAGCTGGCTTGCTCGTAGCAACAATATGACCAAGAACCCTGATAATTCAGATACCAGAGACAGTAGTGGTAGGTCACGTCGCAACAAGCAAAAATGTCGCATTAACGGCGACAATACTGAAGATACGACAGTTAATGCCGGATTCAGAGGCTATAAATCCGGTCAGCGGAAAAAGCCATTTAAAAGAAATACTCAGGGCCCGTCCAATTTGGACCAAATACTCGACCGCTTGTGCCAGATACATGGCACCCCCGAAAAGCCAGCCAATCACACCAACCGGGATTGTTGGGTGTTCAAGCAGGCAGGCAAGTTAAATGCCGAAAATAAAGACAAGGGGCTGCATAGCGATGATGATGAAGAGCCCCGGCCGCTGAACAACAGTGTACAGAAGGGTTTTCCCCCATAAGTGCGGACGGTGAACATGATATACGCAACCCATATCCCCAAGAGGGAGCGGAAGCGCGCGTTAAGGGACGTATATGTGATGGAGCCAGTCGCCCCAAAGTTCAACCCATGGTCTTCCTGCCCGATCACCTTTGATCGAAGGGACCACCCCACTAGAATCCGTCATGGCGGATTCGCCGCATTGGTTCTAGACCCAATCATTGACGGATTTCATCTCACTAGAGTCCTTATGCACGGCGGCAGCAACCTAAACCTGCTTTACCAGGATACAGTGCGGAAAATGGGCATAGATCCCTCAAGGATTAAGCCCACCAAAACGACCTTTAAAGGCGTCATACCAGGTGTAGAGGCCAATTGTACAGGTTCAGTTACACTTGAAGTGGTCTTCGGATCTCTGGATAATTTCCGAAGCGAGGAGTTAATCTTTGACATAGTCCCGTTCCGCAGTGGCTATCACGCCCTGCTCGGGCGAACCGCATTTGCCAAGTTCAACGCGGTACCGCACTATGCATACCTTAAGCTCAAGATGCCAGGCCCTCGAGGAGTAATTACGGTCAATGGAAACACCGAACGCTCCCTCCGAATGGAGGAGCACACGACGGCCCTCGCAGCGGAAGTACAAAGCAGCCTCTCAAGGCAGTTCCCCAGCCCGGCCATTAAACGTCCAGACACCGTCAAGCGCGCCCGGAGTAACCTACAACAAGACTGCCTGGCATGTTCCGAGCAGGCGTAGCAATGCGGACCCAATCCCAGCCCTCGCGAAAATGCAAAATCAGTGCTCCGCGTACATAACTACGCTCTTGAAATACCATGGGCACAGGGGAGGGGCACCATCAGGCACGCCCAAAACACGGCTTAAACCGTACTAGGGGCTGCCGATTTCCTTTTTTTTAATTTTCTCTTACTTTCAGGACTCCATTCTTCAGAAGGCCTGTCCGGCAGTACAATTGCCGCACAAACGATACAGGAACCATGGAAGCACACAAGCCATGCCGCATTATGGAACTCCCAGGTGGTCTCTATCAAGAACAATATACCTGTTTCGCATACAATTCCGCAGCCTGCCCCTGGACCAGACATGTTAAATAGTCCAACCTTTTGCTTATCGCGTTATTTGTATCGTTCTGCCTTGATCGCAGACTTTTTAATAAAAAATTCATAGCTTTTGTCTATTTTTGCATTACTCTTTTTATGAATATATGTTCATTAATGACATGTTGCACCCGTACACTGTGGTACGGCCAATACGCCAGGGGCTTCAGTACCCCTCAATATGGCGTGAGAAGTCCGAACACCTTAACAAGTGCGGCACCCCGAACTTATAGCATTATATGCATCGGCTCCGAATCATGTCTTGGGTCAATAGTTGGGTTTGCCCGGCTCCTATGTTTTGGTGCCTTACGTTCCACTATATCGGCTAAGGTAGCACTATGAGAACTACTGCGATTGTGACCCAGTTGAGCTGGGCTGAGCACCTCAGTAGAGAAAGCTAAAACTGACTGTCATGATGAAGCGAGAGCTGGTCGCTGTTTGAGAGGTTCTTCGAGTCCCTAAAGACTTATGCCGCTTAGAGCGAGGAGTCGGCTTTGTCCGGCCAAGGCGTGGATAGCGCCCCGAATTCGGTCTTCTGAATACCAGGGGCTTCGCCGAAATTTAAAATTATAGAATTCTATGGCTAAGTGAGAGTGTTCAAGCATTATAGTCCGGTTGCCTTATTCGTTGTGCTGGGCGCCTCCCTCGAAGGACCCAAACATGGGAAAAAGAGTGCTCAGGTTATCCCGAACACCCCAACACTAGTGGCACGGGGGAAGAAGCCGACGACTCGCCATCTCTCAAATTTGATAAATGGCCGCATAGAAGGTAATATTTTAAATTCCAAAAGCATTGCTTAGTGCATATGAACAAGTTTTCAGCGCACAGGACAAAACGAGCGAGTTTTACTCAAAAATTACATCCCTGGAACATTCATCCGCCATAAGGTGGGCACCCTTCAGAATGTCCTTATAATAATTCTCGGGCTTGCGATGCTCTTTCCACGGCGGTGGCCCGTCCTTCACAAGCTTCTCAGCATCCAGCTTGCCCTAGTGCACCTTAGCGCGGGCAAGGGCCCTACGGGCACCTTCGATGCAGACGAAGCGCTTGATGACTTCGAGCCTTGGACAAGCCTCACCAGCCGCCACACCAGCTCAAAGTAGCTCCCAGGCAGAGCCTCTCCAGGCCACAGCCGAACTACGAGGCCCTTCATGGCCTGTTTGGCCACCTTGTGGAGCTCGACCAGCTGCTTCAGCTGGTCTCTCAGGGGCACAGGGTGTCCGGCCTCAGCATACTGAGACCAGAACACCTTCTCCGTCGAGCTGCCCTCCTCGGCTCGGTAGAATGCGGCGGCATCAGACACGCTACGGGGAAGATCTGCGAATGCTCCTGGAGAGCTCCGTATTCGGGTAAGTAACAAGAAGCTCACTTTTACATGTTTGCTTTGCATAAAGAATGCCTTACCCGCCGCTATCTTTTTCACCGCATCCAACTCCTGGAGGACCTTTTGGGATTCGGCCTTGGCAGACTTGGCATTTTCAATAGCCACCGCGAGCTCGGACGCTCGCGTCCTTGAGTCAAGCTCCAAACTCTCATGTTTTTTCATGAGAGCCTAGAGCTCTTGCCGTACCTCGCCAACTTGCGCCTCATATTTCTTCCGCTCGGTGCGCTCCGTGGCCGCTCTCTTCTCGGCCTCGGCCAGCGCTTGCTTGAGGGTCCCCACCTCAGTTGTGGCCCCTACAATAGACACGTTAATCCTGTCATCTTTTTGCAATTGCACTTTTTATATATTTTTGTTTTTCCTATAAGGTATCTCTTACCTTCTTTCTCCTCGAGCTGCTGTTTGGCAAGGCCGAGCTCTTGCTCGGAACGCTCGAGGCCCTACTTCAGCGTGCCTACCTCCGCAGTCAATGCGGCGGTCACCAGCAGCGAAGCCTGCATACGCATATTGACTCATTTTTTGTTAGATTCCTGCGAATTATATTAGATCCTCTATTCGGCTTTTCTTTCTGAATGCCAAACAGAGCATCAGGGGCTACTGTCTATGCGGTAATATTTTTACATACTCTTTACTTACCTCAAAGCCTGTTAAAAGGCTGGCATAAGCTTCAGTCAGTCCGCTCTTGGCGGACTGAACCTTTCGGATCACCGCACTCATAACAGAGCGGTGCTCCTCGTCGATGGAGGCGCCGTTAAGCACCTCCAACAAATTGTCCGGTGCCTCCGGTTGGACGGAGGTCACCGGCTCGGCAGGCTTGCTCCTCTTAGAAGGAGGCCGCCTACCGAAGTCCGGAACCATTGAAGGTTCCGGCGCGGTGTCCGGCTCAAAGCCGGACTTGGAGCCCTGGGGGGTTCCATCCCCTTTACTCCTGGAATCCGGGAGGTCGCCTTGCAGCGCCTCTGGGATCACCTCCTCCTGACTTCGAACCTGTTGGGACAACACTTCGGCGTCGTCCGTAGGGCAGGGGGAGGTAGCCGCTGGAAGTGAATTCACATCCGACGAATCCAGGGAGCCGCTCGACGACTCGTCGAGCCCGGCCTTGGGCGGACTGCATAAATCATATTCGACGTAAGGAAAAGATGTGCAATAAAGGAATACTATGAATTACTCTGGTATCCGGATACTTACGATTTCGCCGGGCGCTTGGCCCTGTGCGGCCACTCCTCTTCATCGTCGTCAGCATCGGGGGAGTAGTCCGGAGGAAGGGTCTTTCCCTTCTTGGACCCTTCGGCCTCCCCGGTCGGGGCGGCCTTCCTTTTCTTTCCTCCTCCTCGTCTTCACGGGAGGAGCGCGTCTCGGATTCGTCGGATGATGAATCCAACACCTCCAGGCGCCGGGCACTCTTTCGAGTCCCTGTGGCCTTCTTCTCCGGCACCACATAGGGTGCCGGAACCAGCAGCTTCGCTAAGCGAGCATCGGTTGGGTCTTCGGGCAAAGGGGCCGGACAGTCGATCTGTCCGGACTTCACTTGCCAATCCTGTCAAAGGAAAGGGAGCTTAGATCCCGCATAGAGTCAAACTATGGAGAACTAATATCCTGTAAAAGGTAAAAATAGCTTACCGCACTAGCGTGACGCTGTGTGCTGGATCCGCGGTCCTCGGAAGCGGATGCGGGAGCCTCGGCGCCTTTGAATAGCACCTTCCAGGCGTCTTTGTACATCGTGTCGAAGAGCCTGTTCAGAGTTCGGTGCTGCGCCGGGTCAAACTCCCACAGATTGAAAGCCCGTTGTTGACACGGGAGGATCCGGCGGATGAGCATAACCTGGACTACGTTGACGAGCTTGAGCTGCTTGTTCACCAGGGTTTGGATGCATTTTTGCAATCCGGTTACCTCTCCTTTGTTGCCCCACAACAGGCCCGTCTCTTTCCAAGACATGAGTCGCGTAGGGGGTCCAGACCAGAACTCGGGGGCTGCGACCCATTCAGGGTCGCGCGGCTCGGTGATGTAAAACCACCCCGATTGCCACCCCTTCAGGGTCTCCACAAAGGAGCCCTCGAGCCATAGGACATTGGCCATCTTGCCCGCCATGGCACCTCCGCACTCCACCTAGTTGCCGCGCACCACCTTCGGCTTGACGTTGAAGGTCTTGAGCCATAGGCCGAAATGGGGGCGGATGCAGAGGAAAGCCTCGCACACGACGATAAACGCCGAAATATTGAGGATGAAGTTCGGGGCCAGATCATGGAAATCCAGGCCATAGTAGAACATGAGCCCCCGTACGAATGGGTGGAGGGGAAAGCCCAGTCCACGGAGGAAATGGGGAAGGAATACTACCCTCTCATGGGGCCTTGGGGTGGGGAGGAGCTGCCCCTCTTCGGGAAGCCGGTGCGCAATGTCGTTGGACAAGTATCCGACCTTCCTCAGTTGTTTGATGTGCCCCTCCGTGACGGAGGAGACCATCCACTTGCCTCCCGCTCCGAACATGGCTGGAGAAGGTCGAGGTGGGAAGTGCGGACTTGGGCGCTGGAGCTCGAGTGTGCGGAAGATGGATAGGCAAAGGAGGAAGAAGGCATAGGTGAAAAGGTGGATCCTTATCCCCTTATATGGGCGGATGCGGTTATGCGTCCCCACCAGCCTGATAAAACTCGCTTATCTCCCAAGTGTCGTAATCAATGACGCGGTTGGGTTACCCATGTCCGTATTGATGAGAATCCCGTAAATAAAGGGGACATGATCTCTGCTTTGACAAGACGTGCCAAGGAAACCGCCTCGCAAAACGCGCTGAGGTGGGGGAGTAAAAACGATTCGAATAAAGGCTTGGCTGTAGTGTGATGTCACGCTATGGAATACGTCAGCAGATTAGATTGGTGTAAATATTATTCTCTCTATGGCAATATGTGGAAACTTATTTTGCAGAGCCGGACACTGTCTTTTGTGTTCAAAATCTTCTATGAAGTACTTGGAGGAGGAACCCGCCTTGCAATGCCGAAGACAATCTGCGCACCAGACTCATTGTCATTGAATCCTGGTTCAGGGGCTACTAAGGGAGTCCTGGATTAGGGGGTGTCCGGATAGCCGGACTATACCTTCAGCCGGACTCCTAGACTATGAAGATACAAGATTGAAGACTTTGTCCCGTGTCCGGAAGGGACTTTCCTTGGCGTGGAAGGCAAGCTTGGCGATACGAATATGTAGATCTCCTACCATTGTAACCGACTCTGTGTAACCCTAACCCTCTCCGGTGTCTATATAAACCAGAGGGTTTTAGTCCGTAGGACAACACAATAATCATACCATAGGCTAGCTTCTAGGGTTTAGCTCCTTGATCTCGTGGTAGATCTACTCTTGTACTACCCATATCATCAATATTAATCAAGCAGGACGTAGGGTTTTACCTCCATCAAGAGGGCCCGAACCTGGGTAAAACATCGTGTCCCCTGTCTCCTATTACCATCCGCCTAGACGCACAGTTCGGGACCCCCTACCCGAGATCCGCCGGTTTTCACACCGACAGGCGCCAACAAGAAGAAGCACTTCGCGATGAAGTTCAAGAACGAATCTATGAAGCACATGTGCATCATCAAGTTCCTAAAGTTCCTCGTCAAGCTCGACAAGCTCCTCCACAAGCTAGACAAGAACCTCAAGTTCAACAAGTGCATGAAGACAATGGAAATCACCCACGACAAGAGCAACATGCGGATGACAACCCTCCTTGCCAAGAGCAACATGAGTTGGGCAATCCTCTACAACATGGCCGTCATCATCCCCGACCCCAACACAATGAAGAGCAACGCTATGGCAAGCAAAAGTTAACCATGCCCAAGTTCACCGGAAGCAATGATCCCGAGGAGTATCTTTCATGGGCATTGAAGGTCGACAAAATCTTCCGCTTGCACAACTATGAAGAAGAGAAGAAGATCGCGATGGCATCCCTTGAGTTCCAAGATTACGTCCTCATTTGGTGGGAACAAGTTGTTGAGAGGCGAGAAGCAAAAGGTGAACCACCCATCACCACTTGGGCGCAAATGAAGGATGTCATGAGAGCACGGTTCGTGCCAACCTACTACAATCGCGACCTCTTCAAGAAACTCCAACTCCTCAAGCAAGGAACCAAGAGCGTGGAAGAATACTACAAGGAAATAGAGATTGCCATGATACAAGCCAATGTCACGGAAGATGATGAGCAAACTATGGCACGTTTCTTGAATGGACTCAATCACCCTATCAAGAAGATAGCCGACTTCCAACCATACTCAAACCTCATCGAGCTAGTGCACCAAGCTACCAAAGCGGAACGTCAAGTGCAAGATGACTTCAAATATGCCAAGTTCTCATCCAAGTCCTACGGCTTCTCCAACAACCAAGCTTCTACGACTCCAACAACTTCTACCTCAACCAAGCCATCTACAAGCAATGACAACAAGTCAAGTTACAAGAAAAATTCGACAACCTCAAGTCGTCCTCCTACTACAAGCAACTTCAAGCCAAGAGCTTCTTCATCCACTCCGACCGATGAGACCATCAAGACAAGTTCCTTCAAATGCTTCACATGCGGAGGCCGAGGCCACAAGTCCTATGAGTGTACCAACAAGCGCACCATGATCCTCAACGATGACGGAACCTACGACTCCATGAGTGAAGAGGAGATGGAAGCCATTGAGCAAGTGGCCATGCACCGCCAAGTGAATGAAGATGAAGATCAAGTCTTTTGTGACGAAGATTTAAGTCCCGCTCTCGTTGTCTCCAAGGTCTTGACTCTTCAACATCAACAAGAGGAGGACCAAAGATGCCATATCTTCCACACCAAGGCCAGCATAAATGGACGGTCCGTCAAGGTCATCATCGACGACGGGAGTTGTCATAACTTTACAAGTGAAGAACTATGCTACAAGCTCCAATTGGTCAAGACGAAGCACCCGCACCCCTACAAGGTTCAATGGCTAAGCGACAATGGCACTCTCCAAGTCGAGCATAGGGTACAAGTCTCCTTCAAGATCGGAGCATACGAGGACGCTTTGGAATGCGATGTTGTTCCTATGACCATGTGCCACCTCCTTCTTGGACGGCCATGGCAATTCGACCGAGGTGTCATCCACAATGGGCGCACAAACCACTATAGCTTTAAGATGAAGGGGAAGGAGTACGTTCTATGACCTATATCTCCAAGCCAAGTAATCATTGACAAGCAAGCCACCCATCATGGAGAGTCTAGTGAGAGAGTGCACCACCATAAAGAAAGTGAGCGCCACAAGCCCAAATTGAGAGACTCTTCGCCAAGAGAGAAAAACCTAGTCATATTTGCCACCAAACGTGAGATGAGAGAAGTGTGTGAGAACCCATTGAGTGTCATCCACTATGTCCTCATATGCAAAGATGAGGTGACAAAGACTAACACTCCTAATTCGCTTCCTCTAGTGTTTTCCAACTTGTTGCAGGAGTTTGAGGATGTCTTTCCCGATGAGCTACCTCCCGGTATTCCTCCTCTACGTGGCATTGAGCACCGAATCGACCTCATCCCCGGAGCACCTCTTCCTAACAAGGCTCCATACTGTGTCAACCCCGAAGAAACTAAGGAGATCCAACGGCAAGTACAACAACTCATCGACAACGGCCATGTACGTGAAAGCTTAAGCCTTTGTGCCATTCCGGTTATACTTATGCCTAAACAAGATGGTTCTTTTTGCATGTGCTCCGATTGTAGACCTATCAATGCTATCACCGTTAGATATAGGCATCCCATACCTCGCCTTGACGATATGCTAGATGACCTTAGCGGTGCCACTATTTTCTCAAAAATTGATCTTAAAAGTGGTTACTATCAAATCCGCATACAAGAGGGTGATGAATGGAAAACCGCTTTCAAAACTAAATTTGGCTTGTACGAGTGGCTGGTTATGCCTATGGGTTTATAGGAAGCACGCGGTACTTTCATGCGACTCATGCACTTTGTTTTTCGACCCTACATTGGTGTCTTTATTGTGGTCTACTTTGATGATATTCTTGTGTTTAGCAAATCTCTCAAAGAGCATGTCACCCATCTTAGAACCGTGCTACAAACCCTTTGGAAAGAGCGTCTTTTTGCTAATATGAAGAAGTGCACTTTTGGTGTTGATAAGCTTGTTTTCTTGGGTTTTGTTGTGTCTTCTAAGCGTGTTCATGTTGATGAATCTAAGATCAATGCTATTCAAACTTGGCCACAACCAACCAAATTGCAACAAGTGCGTAGTTTTCTTGGTTTAGTCAGTTTCTATCGTAGATTTGTGAAGGATTTTAGCACCATTGCTTCATCTTTGCATGCTTTGAGCAAGAAGAATGCGCCTTTTGTTTGGGGACCATCCCAGGATACCGCATTCAAAGAGCTTAAGAATTTGCTTACTCATGCCCCCGTGCTTGCTTTACCCAACTTTGACAAACCTTTTGAAATACATTGTGATGCTAGTGGTAATGGCATAGGCGGTATGTTAACGCAAGAGAAGCACCCCATAGCATACTTTAGTGAGAAACTTTCCGGCGCGCAACTCAATTATCCCATCTATGACAAAGAGCTATATGCTTTAGTGCAAGTTTTGCGTGAATGGGAACATTATCTTCGCCCTCATGAATTTATCATCCATACCGATCATAAAACGCTTAAGTATCTTAAGGGTCAAACTAAGTTGAACAAGCGTCATGCTAAATGGAGTGAATTTATAGAGTCTTTTCCTTATGTCATCAAATACATAAAAGGGAAGGAAAATGGTGTGGCCGATGCACTTTCCCGTATATGCATGCTTGTTACAACACTTGAGTTAAATGTCATTGGCTTTGAGCACATAAAAGACTTGTATGTGAATGATCCTACGTTTGCTATTACTTATGCCAAGTGCTTAACGCATACATCTTGGGAACGCTATTACATCAAAGATGGTTATCTTATGAGAGCTAACAAACTTTGCATCCCCGAGTCTTCTCTTCGTTTGTTGCTTTTGCAAGAATCTCATGGAGAAGGACTAATGGGACACTTTGGACGCGACAAGACACTTGCCACGCTCTCCAAGAACTATTTTTGGCCCAAGATGTTCCGCGACGTCAACCGCTTCACCAACCAATGCTCGACGTGTCGCAAAGCTAATTCAAAAGCTCAATCTCATGGCCTTTACATGCCTCTCCCAATTCCATATCAACCATGGGAATACATTAGCATGGACTTTGTACTTGGTTTTCCTAGAACTAGGAATGGAAAGGATTTCATGTTTGTTGTTGTGGACCGATTCTCCAAAATGGCTCATTTCATTCCTTGCAACAAGATAGACGATGCTTCACATGTTGCCAATCTCTTTTGTAGGGAAATCTTGCACCTACATGGAGTGCCAAAGATGATTGTCTCAGACCGCGACGTCAAGTTCCTAAGCTACTTTTGGAAGACCTTATGCGCCAAGCTCGGAATCAAGCTCCTATTCTCTTCGGAATACCACCCACAAACTGACGGCCAAACGGAGGTGACGAACCGTACACTCTCCACTCTACTATGCGTGTTGATAAAGAAGAACATCAAGGAGTGGGAGGAGTTCCTACCTATCGCCGAGTACGCCTACAACCATGCAAGACATTCAACTACCGGCAAGTCCCCTTTCGAGGTCGTCTACGGCTTCAACCCGTTGTCCCCATTGGACATTCTTCCTCTACCACTACAAGAGCGCATCAACATGGACGCGAGCACCCGAGTGAACCACCTCAAGAAGATGCATGAAGATACAAGGCACACCATCGAGCGCCAAGTACAATGACTCGCGACCAAGCTCAACGTCAACAAGCAACCCATTATATTCAACATTGGAGATCTTGTGTGGCTACACCTTCGCAAGGACCGCTTCCCTAACGAACGCAAGTCATAACTTCTACCACGAGCCGATGGACCCTTCAAGGTGCTAGCACGCTACAACAACAACGCCTACAAGATCGACATCCCACGCGACAAGTACTCCGTGAGCGACATCTTCAACGTCAACGATCTCTCTCCCTACCATGGTGATGAAGATTTCGATCCGAGGTCGGATCTTTCCCAAGGGAGGGGAGATGATGCGGAGCATCCCAAGGTCATCCCCATGGACCTATCATCGTCTCACCAAGTGCCTAGTGGACCCATGACTCGAGCACGCGCGAGAGCTCTCGAAACCGAGGTGACATCTCTCCTCTCACAACTCCACTTCGATGAACATGAGACATGGTTACTACCTCAAACGGAGACACTTTGCATACTCAGGTACCTTGGAGAAGCTAAGGAGCAAGGTGGATCAGAAGGAGAAGATGGACGCGAAGTCGAAGAAGAAGAAGGGCAAATCAGCAGAAGCCCGGATGATCTGGACCGCCGTCCGGACGATCCGGCCCCAGCCCGGACGATCCGGAACCCGGCCCGGACGATCCGGCTAGCGCACCCGAAGCCAACAGAATCGGCCTCCTTGAAGCCGGATCATCCGGACCCAGTCCCGGATCATCCGGACACACCCGGACGTCCGGGCCAGGATCCGGACATCCAGACCACCCGCAGCAGCCCCGACACAGCCGGACGATCCGGACACCGACCCGGATCATCCGGACCCCCGAAGCCTGGATCATCCGGACCGACACCCAGATCATCCGGACAGTGCCTGCGTGCATGATGTTGGGTCGAGGCCCATGTACCCCTTCGCCCCCAACTCCTATATAAACGACTCCACCTCCTCTTTTCTAGGGTTAGCAAAGGATTAGCTCATTTTTGTGTGAGAGCTTTGCTCATCCACTTGGTTACCTTCTCCTCGGAGATTGCGCCTCCTCGGAGAAGATCCCCCAAGCGGATTCAGACCCCATCACGGGAAGAACCTCAAGACCTCCTCACGGAGAAGATCGTGCTACGTGTATCGTCCCTAGTTGACCGTGGATCGTGTATCTCTTTGTGTTTCGAGGATCTAGCGCATGTGTAATCGAATCTTATTTGGTTGAGTGATTCTCTTGTGTTTCCCTCGTGTTTTCCTCTCGTGTTCTTCGTGTTCTTCATGGAATCCCCTCCAATCGTGAAATATCGGGCCACTAGGGTTCTACCCTACATCTCTCTCTCTCTCTCTCTCTCTCTCTCTCTCTCTCTCTCTCTCTCTCTCTCTCTCTCTCTCTCTCATCGCCCTTCTTGCTATCACGTGGGCCCATTGCGTTAGTGTCCTCGTAGTGGCTGTGGCACACGGTAGTAGTCGTGACATTCTTCCCTCATTGTAAGCCGCCTTGCCCCCAAGGCGGCATTGTGGGAAATGTCTGTTGTAGTTGTTGGGGATCCTCCCAAGTCGCCAGCGATGCAGGGATGTCCTCCCACTACACCAAGATGCAAGGTTGCGCTACACCTTGCTTGTCGGTCCAAGATACAGGCCGCAGTGTGTTGAGCGTGTAGAAAAGTGTTAGTAGGTGGTAGATCGGCACTTACCAGCATGGTGGCGCCCTCTGCACGCTTGAGCAGAGAAACATGAACCACAACATGTATCTTGCTAGTTGGTGGCAGATTCAAACGGTATGTTGATGCTCCAATCTTGGTTTGAACTGTGCGTGTACTTTCTGTAGTACCTGAATGCAAGCTTCTGAAACGGACGACGGGCCATGAAAGTCTGAATGAACGGTTGTAGTTTGAATAACACCGCATCACCAACTTCAAAAGATACGTTCGTGCGATATTTATCAGCTTGAGCCTTCACCGTGTCTTGGGCTTTCTTCAGCAGCTGCTGCAAATGTTCCATCAGAAATTCTCACTGTTTGAGCCATGCTGCTAGGTCTGGCAAAGTGTCATCTTCCACTTGGGAAATGCCAAAATCTCTTGGCAAATGCTCGTAGATTACCTCGAATGGGGTCTGTCCGAGAGCCGAGTGGAAGCAGGAGTTATACCAGTATCCAGCTAAGGCCAACCATTTAGCCAAATTCCGTGGACACGAGTGCACTGAGTAGCACAAGTATGTCTCGAGACACTGATTGACTCTCTTTGTCTGTCCATCCGTTTGCGGGTGATAGGAAGAGGTCATGTTCAACTCGGTATGACACAGGTGGAATAGTTTCTGCCACACTTGGCTGGTGAAGATGTGATCTCGGTCTTCTATGATACCTAATAGCAACATGTGTAACTTATAAATCTCCTGCATGAACACCTTGGCCACATCCAGTGCCGTGAAGGGGTGAGTAAGGGGAATAAAGTGCGGGTACTTGGAGTAAGGGGAATGATGACAATTGATTAAGGATCAACACAAAACAACTCCATCCATCCGGAAGATAGTTCGGGCTGGGCCCAGGCTTCTCTATTTCTGTATTTCGAGCTGGGCTTGCACTTGCGTACACTAAAAAACAACGTTCGGGCCAGGCTTTTAGGCTTCGGGCTTGATTTTGGGTCGGGCTCAGGCTTAAAAACAAAGTATTTCGGGCTTCGGGCCAGGCTCGGGCTTGAGAAATGAAGGTCCCGGCCCGACGGTTGCGCGGGTTTACCCGTGACTATACCAAAATTCGCGCACGCATGACGCAATGACGCATGTTCGATTCACGTTGACAAAACGGGACGGCACGTGGACGCGATCACGGCACTGTTCGTCAAACGGCGCCCGTCCCTTTCGTCGGGCGTCCGTCCTCTCGAAGGGTGCCGCCGTCTCATTCCAGCAACAAGACAGGCCTTCTAGCAGCTCGGCTTACGCTACGTTGGACATGGCCGGAGTTTCCAATGACCAACACTCTCCCCATGCTTCGATCCGTCCGCCGCCCGCCATGGACGCGGCCCAGCGCTCCCCCCGCCCGCCTATATATAGGCCACGCGTCCTCCTTGCAACTCCCCTGGTTGGTCGCGGTGATGAGCAGCGAGCGCGTCGACAAGTGATTGAGATCGCCATGGGGTCCCTGGAAGGCGACGTGGCCACCTCGCCCTCGCTGTCCAGCACCGGCAGCAGCGGCACCGGCGCCGGCAACGACAACCATGGCGGCGGCGGCGGCGAGGTGAGGATATACGCCTGCTTCGCGCACGGCGCGTCCAACAGCCTCGAGTGCTACGAGCCGGGCGCCAACACGTGGCGCCGCGTCGGCGGCCTCCCGGGGGTGCCCCACGGCCACGTGCTCAAGGGCTTCGCCGTCGTCGCGGTCGCCGAGTCCGTCTACGTCATCGGCGGCCGCCTCTGCCGCCGGGAGGCCGCGGCCGGCGGCGACTACCGCGACACGGACGTGGGCGTGCGCGCCGACGTGCTCCGCTACGACGTGCGCCGCGGGGAGTGGCGCTGCTGCGCGCCGCTGCTGGTCCCGCGCGTCGACTTCGCGTGCGCGCCGTGCCGCGGCAGGATCTGCGTCGCCGGCGGGCTCTGCTCCCTCTCCGGCGCGCGGGGCACGGCCGCCGCCGAGGTGTACGACCCGGAGACCGGCCGCTGGTCGCCGCTCCCGGACATGAGCACGCTGCGGTACAAGTGCGTGGGCGTGACGTGGCAGGGCGGGTTCCACGTGGTGGGCGGCTTCGCCGAGAGCACCACGCCGGCGGCCGCGCCCGGGGAGGCGCAGTCGTCGGCGCTGGAGCGGAGCTCCGCCGAGGTGTTCAACTGCGCCCGCGGCGTGTGGGAGATCATCCCGGGGATGTGGCAGCTGGACGTGCCGCCCAACCAGATCGTGGCGGTGGCCGGCCGGCTCTTCAGCTCCGGCGACTGCCTCAACAGCTGGAAGGGCCACGTCGAGGTCTACGACGGCGAGCTCAACATCTGGAGCGTCATGGACCACTCAGCACTATCAGACCTGGCGCTGCTCGCCAGCAACCTGCCGCCATCGGCGCAGCAGCTGTACCTCACCATGGCCGTGGTCGGGACGCGGCTCTTCTTCCTCGCCGGGTACGAGATCGCCGGCGACGACGACGAGAGCTTCAGGACGGTCTCGCTGGTGCACAGCTACGACACCAGCGCCGCGCCGGGGCTGGCGCCGGCGTGGAGCAGCTTCCAGCCCAAGATGGACCATGACAACAACGTGGAGGACGGCAGCAAGGAGCTCTTCAGCCAGTGCTGCTCCGTGCAGCTCTCCAGCTGATCACTTGCAGGCCTCAGTCCAGTCCAGTACACACAGTCAGTCCGTCTGTATCATGGTTTTTATTACCATGAAAAAAATTGCTACTTGTGCTGTTGTGGTAAATTCGTGTGACTGTATTTTTCCTTTCTTTGTGGAGTGGACAATGGAGAATATATACACATGAGATTGATATACTTTATATACATTAATATGAGTGCAAGGAAACGCAAGCATCTGGAAAATGAGAAGAACTGAAGGCATAATAATAATATAGAGGCGAAAATTTGCAGCCAATGCATCATGAGATCAGCTTATCGAAGGTTCAGGGATTCGAGTTATCAGGCTCAGCAAACTGCTCATGACCGGTGATTTAGTCGACGTGCCATCAACCCAAGGAGCGTATGAGTTATGCCCGAGGGAAAAACGGATGATACAAACCATCAAAATAGCCAGTAAACATCTTTACAGATGCTCTTGGCGAACAAATGACGGTGTTCGTCGATCTTGTGCTGCAGATTGTTTATGAGCAGACAAGCTATGGTTACTACACGCTCCACTATTTCAACGTTAATTGAATACTGGAGACTAATTCTTCATACCAAAATGAGTCGGGTTACCTGTAAATAAACAGACATCGGAAGGTCAGAGGCAGACCAATTTTAGTTCAGAGGTTGATAAAAACAGAGCAAAAGTTCTTTCTAAACTCACTCTTGCATGCTATGACCAGCATCAGGCCATCTGTCTGACTGCAAGGGTTTGGGTTGCTTGCATTACAGCGTTGATGAGTTCCAACTTGCATCAACAGCTTGCAAAATTCTCCGATGAAGCAACGCTCCGGAACAAGCTATTATGCCTCTGTCCAAACCCTCCAAGTAAACACCCCTGGAGAAGTCCAACGGGCAACCTCCGGCATCCGTTACCACTCCACCAGCCTCTTGAATGATGACCACCCCTGCGGCATGATCCCATATCTTCTCCTTGTATCCAGCTCTAGCAAATTTCATGAAGATTTCTGCATCACCTCGTGCTATTGCAGCATATTTCACCATGCTGTACACACGCAGAGGCTGGTTTCTGGAAAACAAGCACAAAAAAATAATCAATAACCAGCACCCAAAAGCCAAAACTTGCAACCCGCATGCAGATGACACGGGACAAGAATAAAATGCTACCACCACTTCATTCTAATGGCCATGTAAAGTATTTACTATTCAGCAGTACCATATGCCAACTACCACATGTAAATCTATAAAATAAATTCTGCACTCTAGTGAAATAATATTATCATGGTTAATAAAAGTACCACATAGACAGTGAAATTAAGAACTGACCTTAAGCCTACACTATGGGCAAGTCCGGCAGTGAAAGAATGGCTCGAGTTGGCTTTCTCAACAGGTTCACAGAATGTTGCTGAAACTGGATCACTGACGGATGATACTTGAACCTCCCTTGAGTTATGCCAACTAAGCATACCAAAGTCATGAACCAATGGCTGCATCCAAGCTTGGCCACATCCTTTATGAGCATACATCACGCAACCCTTGTTCCAGGATCCTGATGTAGGGGGAGCAACCTTAGACATCAACCTGTAGTACCGTTGGTGGTAGTTGAGCCATTCCTTCTTCATTGGATAATTTGGGCACCCGAGAACACCGAGTACAACTTCCCCGTCTTCAATTAAGGCGAGGGCAATAGCGTATTGGTCCCCACGCACAAAACCAAGCGTGCCATCCACAGGATCAAGCACCCAAAATCTTCCTTTTGGACCTCCGGTAGAGCTGCACTTCCGTATAGCTTGAAGAACATCATGAGGCCCGAGGTCTTTCTCCGGGGATCTCAGCCCATACTTTGGAGCTTCAACCAGGCAACCATTAACTGCAGCGACAACAGACTCAAGCAAAGCCGTGCCGTCGCTACTAGACAGTGTCTTATCATCTTCCTCTGCTACGATTGACACATTTTCATCACCAAAGCAATCTGAGAGTAGCCAGCTCACTGTCGCTTGCACGCCCCAATCTGGCATAAGGAATACAGATGGATTTATTAGGAACTAACCACCACATAGACCCAATTTATAGCATAATAATGTTTATACATTTAGCTCCGGGTACTCAGTGACGTCACGGGTAGACAAAATTTGTTGCATAATATTCATATATGGGCCATTCTTGATACGTTGGAACTTGAAACACCCACTATATTTCAGTGCGAGGCTGCAAGCTGAATTGCATTTGCAGCCCACTATCAGTACTGTAACAGGCGAACCAGTATACCAGTGCAAACGCGCAGTCTTATTTATCGAACGGGGAAAAAGGATTACCACACTTGCACAATTCAAAAGTCAACACTCAACACCAATAATCTTACTAAGCAGCATCCCGTTCAGGCATCTAGACTCGCTCTAATAGTAATATAAGTTTACAATACAGCAGAGTTCAAGTTTGACTAACTTGGCTGCTAACTGTATTCAGGGTGTGTAATGAAATGTTTTGAACACTGAATGCTACTAGTGGTAATACTCAAGAGTGACAGTACGAACCGGCGACGGTGACCGGAGAACGGTCGAGCTTGGAGTGGACGCCGCCAGAGCCGGAGCCGGGGTCCGCAAGGAGGAGCGAGTCCTGCACCCGCTGGCACAGCGTGCAGGCGACCTGGACGACGCGCACCGCCGCCTCCATCTCCTTGGCGTAGTCCTTCTTGCCCCCTCCTCCTCCCCCGAGGCCGCCGCCGCGGCAGTCCCACAGCCACTCGCGGTCCGCCCCGACCCGGAGCCGGCCGGCCGCGCCGAGAGACAGCGCGGGCGACGCCGAGGGCGGGGACGACGGGGCGCAGCGGCTGCGGCCGCGGCGCCCACGCAACCCGCGCCAGTCCGACGGGGACCGCGGGAAGCCCCGCGCCGTGGCGGAGGAGGGGCAGGGGGAGGGCGCGGCCGCCCAGGCGGAGAGGCGGAGGCCGCCCATGGCCGGCGGCGCCAGAGCCCCCAGAAAAAAACAGACGGCGCGGGCTCAATCAATCCGAACCCTACCCCGCGCGCGCTCGCTCGCTGGCTCTTGGCCCGCGGCTTCGATCCGATATGTACTAGTAGCCGGAGCCCGGGCGTTCCGAGATGCTTCTGCGCCCGCCTTCCGTTAGCCGGCGCCGCCCGCGACTGGTGAGCGGCGCAGGCCCCGCGCCGATGCCGTGGGTGGTGACGAGCTCCATGATGCCATCATTCTCTACCCTTAAATCAGTTATTCTAACTATTCTAAGTCTCGGAGGCTACTGGCATATATAACTATTAAAATTCCTCACCTGTATGTCTTTTGCATACTGCTCCGTGGCTCTGGTTAGACCATCTCAAGCGGCATGGAGGTGCGCGTCTCCCGTATTAAAGGCATTCAGTGCCTCCGGAGAGAAACACGCGTCACGAAGAACCGTCCGGCGGTGCCTGTGATTCATGGCGCTCTCCACCACAGACCTGGTGGCGGACAGCCTGTCGGTATCCTCCGTTGGAGGAGCATCCGACTCATGCCTTGTGTTCGCCCCCCCTTCCGGACCACGCGTTGGAGCATGGCCGGCGGAGGCTTGATTGGCAACCTCTCCGGACACTGTCCGGCGAGCGCTCTTCCTCCTGGGAAAATCATGAGCGTTAATATACCTCCTAGGGATCTTTCCTTTAAAAACAGCGGTGCGCCGTACTATTGTGGCGATGTTTCGATTCGCGCCGCACTCCTCTTCCGCCTGCTGGGCCGAACTGACCCTTGTTGGTCAGCCGCCGCGGGTTTGGCTTCCCGCCTTAAAGGTGCCTCCTGTGATGCACCATTGGTATATGATGGTCAGAAATGAGCATGGATCAAATGATGGTGTCAGGACTCCGGTCGTAGTCACCTGGGAAGCCGGAGATAAACCGGGGTAGTCAGCCGTAATGGCGACTAGAGCATTGTCCATGCTAAGTTGGTGGAACACCCCGTCAATCAGCTCCACCTTTATGTCCGGATCCTCTTCGGAGGCCGGATCAAGGGATCGTCCCGGATCCTCGGGTTGTGGAGTCAGGCTATGTATGCCCTCCACGTCCCGGCGCAGCTCCTGCGTCAGAATCACAAAGTGAGACACTTGACTTTGGGAATATGGATCGGACAGATAAACGTCCGCTTACCCAGCTCCGAGGGTTATTCATGGAGAATCCATTCAATGGACTCGCGCGGAGGAAGTCCTCCTTCTCCCCCTTATACAAGCCGGACAGGATCTTCACCAGATCGGCGGCCGATCCCGGCCCCTTGCGGCCATGACGGGTGGCGTCATCCTCCCCGTTGAAATTCCACATGGGGTGGCCCCTATATTGGAGCGGCTGCACCCCTCGCATAATGCACGTGGCCATGACTCCAATCATGGTCAATCCGGAGTGGGCCAGTAACCTTATCCGGCCCATCAGATATTGGACGCTCCCATCATCTTCCCGTTGAGGGCTCCGCGGGAGCCAACTCAGGCGTTTCTTCAAGGGAGCGTTGCTGAACTCCGTGAGGCCGATTCGAACTGGATCCGGCAGAGGGGCGTCCTCCATATAAAACCATTCTGAAGGCCAGTCTTCGGACGCCTTCTTAGGGGTTCCGGATAGATATCCGGTCCCGGCGATGCGCCATATTTCGGCTCCGCCCACTTGATATATCGACCCCTCGTGAGAACGGGGTACGAGGCAAAACAATCTCTTCCACGGCGCAAAATGGGGCTCAACGCCCAAGAACAGCTCGCAAAGAGCTACAAAGCCCGCGATGTGCAGAATGGAGGCAGGTGTAAGGTGGTGAAGCTGGAGTCCATAGAACTCCAGGAGCCCCCGGAGAAACGGATGTATGGGAAATCCGAGTCCCCTTATTAGATAAGGGATGAAGCATACCCGCTCTCCTTTGGAGGGATTGGGGACGCTCTCCGCCTATTTTCCACCCCTGTAGGTGGCCAGTCCGGCTCGAACCGGAACCATGAAGGCTGGGGGAAGATATCCCTCGGTTTGGAGCGTCACTAGCTCGCTGTGTGGAACTGAGCATCTCCCCCAATCTCCTCGCTGAGGGCTGGGAGCGCGAGAGGAGGAGCCGCGTCGACTATCCATGATGGAATGGATTTTTGTCAGAGGCGCTTCGATGAGTACTTGCAAAAGGAGGATGGTGTGAGTTGGATCTAGATCCTTGCCTCTCTTATAGGCAGCTCATTCGCGTGGCTAGGGGGTAAAACACAAAAATACCCTAGCTTTTCGCATTCATACGACACGTGGAAGAGGGCCATTATTGGACGTGGAAGCCAAGGAGCGCAACATTTATAAGGAAGCCGGACACTATTCGGCAGGCACATGAAATGTGAAGGAGAACCCGCCTTGCAACGCCGAAGACAATATACGCGCCGGACTCGTCGTCATTGAAGCCTGGTTCGGGGGCTACTGAGGGAGTCCCGGATTAGGGGGTGTCCGGATAGCCGAACTACCATCATCGGCCGGACTCCAAGACTATGAAGATACAAGATTGAAGACTTCGTCTCGTGTCCGGATGGGACTTTCCTTGGCGTGGAAGGCAAGCTTGGCGATACAGATATATAGATCTCCTACCATTGTAACCGACTCTGTGTAACCCTGGCCCTCTCCGGTGTCTATATAAACCGGATGGTTTTAGTCCGTAGGTCATAACAACAATCATACCATAGGCTAGCTTCTAGGGTTTAGCCTCCTTGATCTCGTGGTAGATCTACTCTTGTAATACCCACATCATCAATATCAATCAAGCAGGACGTAGGGTTTTACCTCCATCAAGAGGGCCCGAACCTGGGTAAAACATCGTGTCTCTTGTCTCCTGTTACCATCCGCCTAGACGCACAGTTCGGGACCCCCTACCTGAGATCCGCCGGTTTTGACACCGACATTGGTGCTTTCATTGAGAGTTCCTCTGTGCCGTCGCAATCAGGAAGGATGCCTCTTCCCGTCTTTAAAGACGGTACCATTGCCAAAGGAGCTTTGGCCGCCGGTCAAGCTATCCGGCTAGGTGATTTTCTTATGACCGCCTGTTCGGCCGCCGCTTCGACAATGACCTCTCGGGTCATCAAAAGCGATCTTCGCATCAACTCGGAATTCGCCGAGCAGCTGGATCCGATGGAGCTCTCTTCCATAAACGAGCTCTTGGATCGCATCGCCGCCCTAGGAGTCGCTACAGACTACGATCAGATTGGGCTTAAAACCGATCTGAGAGAAATTAACTCTCCCCAGGCTACCCACCATGTTGCTGTGGTAGAAGAACAACGCGGTGACTCTTCTTCTATGTTAAAAACCAGTTATGTCCGGATTCCCGATCCCTCCATGCCGGATTCCCGCGGAGGGACGGACGTTAATCGAGTACTGAACCTAAAGTCAGACAGCGGACTAGATTCGTTGGACGACCTGCAGCAATCCAAGCTTCCAAATCCGGAAACTCATTGGCCTTTGAGCCTCAGATTGGGCGGGGTTTCGAATTTAGTTCCACCCCCACCCAAACACAAGCGATATATCTCAAATACGGCAAGAGCCCGATGAAACAGTACATCATTACTGGGCCAGATTCCTCCTGGCTATGGATAGTATAAAGGACTGCCATGAGGAAAGCGCAATCTCTATTTTCTGCAACAATTGCACGGACAAGGGAATCATGAACGCCATAAGTCGTCGCGAGGTCACGCGCTTCGCCGACTTGGCGACCATAGTACGAAAATACTGTGCGATGGAGAGTGCCTGGAAAACCGAAACTGGATTTTGGGACAATCCGGCCCTGAACACAACCTTAGTCCGGAATAAAAGGGTGCACCATGCTCAAGCACCTGGGTCAAAAACCAAAAAGCAAAAACCCCCTAAAGGGTACGGAACCGTACTGGAGGGATGGCTCAGCGGACCCTGCAAAATCCATAATGCAGAAGGCGCCACTCCAACACATAGCCTCCGAGCATGTTGGATACTACGCAGGTGGCCAAAAGTGGCAAAGGGCTTCTAGCCCCGGAGAACCAGCCCAACAGTACCAGTACGGTATTAACAGTCTTCGAGACTTTCGCATCAAATAATATGCGGAAACGAACAATCTGCAGCCTCGCCGAAGTCTACCAAGTAGCAACAACAAATCCATGGAGCAACACAACTATCACCTTCAATGCCAGCGACGAACCTAAATTCCGAACAGCCCGAGCACCAGCCGCATTGGTCCTCAGTCCAATAGTGGACGGCTTTCGTCTCACCAAGGTACTCATGGATGGCGGCAACGGATTAAACCTCATCTACGAGGAAACCCTCCAAAAAATGGAAATAGACTGGAACCGCATTGAGCGAAGCAGCACAACCTTTAGAGGAATAATCCCTAGTCGGGAAGTATGCTGCACAGGAAAAATCACACTAGATGTGGTGTTCGGCTCGTTGGACAACTACAGGTCCGAAGAAATCACGTTCCAAGTGGCCCCGTTCAGCAGCGGATATCAAGCTCTATTAGGGCGAGAGGCATTCACAATTTTCCAAGCCGTACCCCATTACGGGTACACGAAGCTCAAAATGCCCGGGCCCAATGGAATCATCACTCTAGTCAGTGATCCGGATATAGCACTCCGCGCTGAAAATAAGACAGCCGCACTAGCCCTAGAGGCACTATCCGAATCCCTAGCGACAGAAGAACTCACTGCACTATGCTCCACGGTGAATAAGGACGATGTGATACTCGATAAGAGATCTAAGTCCACCTTTTTTAAACCAGCAAACGAAATAGTTAAATTCCAGGTCCATCCAACAGACCCCACAAAGACGGCCTCCATTGGGGCACAATTAAACCCTGATGTAGAAGCCGCACTACGAGAATTCCTTCGGGAAAATTGGGAAATTTTTGCCTGGCACCCTTCAGATATGCCAGGAATCCCACGCAGGCTGGCAGAGCACAGCCTAAATATCCTAAAAGGATTCAAGCCAGTCAAACAGGCTCTTCGACGATTTTCCGAACCCAAAAGACAGGCAATGGGAGAGGAGCTAGCCAAACTATTAGAAGCTGGATTCATCAGAGATATAAAACATCCGGACTGGCTAGCAAACCTGGTAATGGTACCGAAAAAGGACAAATCCTGGCGCCTTTGTGTGGATTTTAAAGACCTTAATAAGGCATGTCCAAAGGATCCTTTCCCCCTCCCCCGCATCGACCAAATCATCGATGCTACCGCGGGGCACGATTCATTGTGTTTCCTCAACGCATACTCCGGATACCATCAAATCAAGATGGCAGAAACAGACCAGGCCACAACGGCATTCATTACTCCATACGGACCATTCTGCTTCAACATAATGCCCTTCGGACTTAAAAACGCCGGCGCAACATATCAGTGCATGATTCAGACATGTCTGGCTACCCAGATTGGCAAAACAGTGGAGGGATGCGTAGACGATGTGGTCGTTAAGACCAAACACGTCGAAACTCTAGTAGACGATTTGAGGCTCACATTCGACAACCTCCGAGCATATGACATTAAGCTCAACCCGGAAAAATGCGTTTTCGGCGTACTAGCCGGAAGGCTCTTGGGCTTCATTGTATCCGGTAGAGGAATTGAAGCAAACCCAGCCAAGATCCGAGCTCTGTCATAACTGGATATCCCAAAAGACCTCAAACAAATACAAAAACTGACTGGATGCATGGCGGCTCTAAGCCGCTTCATCTCCCGTTTGGGAGAAAAGGCATTGCCTCTCTACCGCCTCCTCCGGCGCACCGAACACTTCGAGTGGACGGATGCTGCCACGGCCGGACTCGAAGAAATAAAGGCCATATTAGCAACAAATCCGGTCCTAGCCGTGCCCAACCTAGGCGAACCAATGTTATTATATATCGCGACAACACATCAAGTTGTCAGCGCAGCGCTCGTCGTCGAACGAGAAACAGAAGGACACAAATTCCCTCTTCAAAAACCAGTGTACTACGTATCCACTGTCTTAACCCCATGCAAGTCCCAGTATCCACATTATCAAAAGATAGCGTACGCGGTGTTCATGGCATCCCGGAAGCTGTGGCACTACTTTCAAGAGTGCTCGATAACAGTGGCCTCCGAAGTACCCCTCAACGACATCATAAACAACCGCGACGCGATGGGCAGGATTGCAAAATGGGCCATTGAGCTCTTACCATTTGACATAACCTACAAACCAAGGCAAGCTATAAAGTCGCAAGTTTTGGCTGACTTCATCGCCGAATGGACCGAAGCCGAACTCCCTAAAGAGTACGGCGCATACTCCAATTGGATCATGCATTTCGACGGCTCCAAAATGTTGGCCGGCTTGGGGGCTGGCATCGTACTAACGTCCCCAACCGGAGACACAGTCCAATACGTACTTCAGATAATGTACACAGACTCTAACAATGCAGCCGAATACAAGGCCCTTCTACATGGCCTCCGGATGGCAATCTCCATGGGTATTCAACGCCTAGAGGTGCGCGGGGATTCAAATCTCGCAATATCCCAAGTAAATGGAGACTTTGACGCCAAGGATCCGAAAATGGCAGCCTATCGTAACGTCGTCTTAAAAATGTCAGCTCGGTTCGAAGGACTCGAATTCCACCATGTAGCCCGGGATAATAACCAGGCAGCCGACGTGTTGGCACGCATCGGCGCAAAATGCGATGTCGTCCCTCCAAACATCTTCCTGGAGCGGCTCTTTAAGCCATCCGTACTATGGGAAGAGGAGTCCGGAAATAGCAACTCGGAACCAACCGCGCCACCCAACACGGAACATTCTGACACAGTCGGTGGCTCAGCAAATGAAATAACACCCTCAGCCCATGAAATAATGGCAGTAATCGCCCCGTGGACGGAACCATTCCTAGCCTACTTAACTAGGCAGGAACTCCCCGAGGACCAAAATGAGGCCCGCTTCATAGTTCGGCGATCTAAAGCCTACAAGATCCATGAGGGAGAACTTTATAAGAAAAGCACAACCGGAGTCCTTCAAAGGTGTATCTCCGAAGAGGAAGGGCGAAATCTCCTGGCTGAAATTCACGCCGGACTCGGCGGGCACCACGCCGCAGCCCGGGCCCTTGTAGGCAAGGCCTTCCGTACAGGATTTTATTGGCCGACTGCCCGGGCAGATGCTCAGGACTTAGTCCAACGATGCGTCGGTTGCCAGCTCTTTGCTAATCAAAGCGACATGCCACCCACCGCCCTCAAACTATACCCATCACCTGGCCGTTCGCGGTCTGGGGGCTTGATATGGTTGGACCCCTTAAAGGGGGAACCCACAAGCAAAAATACCTATTGGTCATGGTGGACATATTCACCAAATGGATAGAGGCCAAGCCAGTTAAAACGGCCGAATCCGGACCTGTGATAGACTTCATATCCGGGGTAGTACATCGTTATGGTGTCCCCCACAGCATCATCACTGATAACGGCATGAATTTCATGGCCGACGAGGTTAAACTCTGGTGCAAAAACATGGGCATCAGGCTCGACTACGCTTCAGTCTATCACCCCCAAACTAACGGTCAAGTCAAACGAGCAAATGGTCTAATCATGAGCGGCATCAAACCCAGATTAGTGCGGTCCCTCACGGAATCTAACACGCACTGGGTAGAGGAGCTCGACTCCGTACTCTGGGGGCTGTGGACCACGCCGAACCGCACTACCGGATTCACACCATTTTTTATGGTGTACGGCGCAGAGGCAGTTTCGCCCTGCGATATAATTCATGACTCACCTCGCGTGCGCATGTACGAAGAAAGAGAAGCCGAGTTGGATCGGCAGGACAGTTTGGACGCCTTAGAGGAGGAGCGGGACGTGGCAAAAGCTCGTTCCGCATTCTACCAGCAGCAGGCTCGAAGATATCAAAGCAGAGAAGTACGGGCCAAAACTTACAATGTTGGCGAACTTGTTCTACGCCTGCCGGACAAGAAAAAGGACAAACTCAAGCCCAAATGGGAAGGTCCCTTCATCATCGACCAAGTCCTGACCGGCGGAGCATACCGTCTACGTAACGCATCTGACAACCGACTCGAGCCGAACCCATGGAACGTAGCCCGTCTCCGAAGATTCTACGCCTAGCGCCGGACTCAGAGTTCGTCTCCCTCCTCCGTCCACCTTTTATATTTTCACTGTCTCTTGTTCCCCTCCTTCTTCCCCCCCCCCTTTTTTAGTAAAAGCCTTTGATGGGCTGATATGCGCATTGTTCGCACACACTTGATGTGCTACTAGCACTCATTATACCTGGGGGCTTCTTTAACAGAAGCTTATTTATACGGGCTTCATGCCCAAAACATGTGTCATACTTCCGCATGTACCTTTTATTCACCATTATATGCATCGATATGACTTAAGTTTTGGCCAAGCTGGGTTGCCTGGCTCCTGTGCTTACCCCTACGTTCCCGATTGTTCGGCTAGGAGGTAAAGGGAGCACCTCTGCGATTGTTACTGCCGGGTCAGCCGGATGTGTACCTCAGACTGGGTGAAGCCGAAAGCTAGCGTTCTTAAGGGAATATTCGGTCGGTGACTTGAAAGATGATCTATTACTTATTTAAACTTATCTGCCCCCAGATGCTTTTTCTGCTCTTTTCGCAGTAAGGACATGCACCTTAGGGCATGCCTCCCAGGGAAAGGAACCCCTAACGAAACTATTCTCCCTAGAAGATGTTTCTTACTAACCATGTAATATAACATAACTAGTTAGGCACTTGTCTGATAAAGCACTAATGACCCCTACGCCTGGTCTCCATGCATGCCCGGTTTTTATAACCGCTAGGGTATTCGGACACACTCTGGACTGTTGGGTCCCGAGGTTGAAGCGAAAAGGTCCGCAAAGACAAACAATCTACAATCCGGCTAGAAGGCATTTTACATGTCATTTTAAAATTACATCGTCAAATTGACTGATTGAACTCCTCTTCAATCTCATCTAACAGGCTGTCTAGTTTATAGTCCCGTTGGGAATATTTCGCGGCCAACTCTACTTGGCCGTACATTAAGCTCACAGGGATCTCCTTCCCATCGGGCCCCACAGGTCCGACCTCGGCCATGTGGTTTGGATCAGCCTTCGTGTACCGTGTCTTCACCATGGCCCAGGCCTCTCTGGCGCCTTGACGGCAGGCCGATACCTTCCACAGACGGAAGCGCTGCCGTACTCCCTGAAGCTTGTCAGCAAGCCCTCCAAGACCCTCGGGTAGGGATACGGACGTCCATAAGGCCTGGATGACACCGCTCATCGCCCGCCGAATACGTTCGTGCAGTTGCAGCAGCTCGGGAACAAGGTCACCCGTGGAAGCAGGCATTTCCTCCGCCGGACGACCCGTGAGCACACCTACAGACACATTTCTGTCAATCGACTTCCTCGCTGAACTCTTCTTTTCAAAAGAGTTTGCTCAAGCACTTACTTTAAATGCCGCGATGAAGCCGCCGATTCTCCTTTACAGAGTCAGACAGCTGGACCCGAACATCTTTTAGTTCTTCGCCCAGCTAGGTGTTGGCATCTTGGAGTTTGTTCCTCTCCTGCTGCACCCTCATAAGCACCTTCTCGCCGGCCTTCAGCTGGCGTAGCAGATGTTGCTTGTCCGGTTCCAGTCCGGCACCCTCTGCAATTTAATTGTCAGACTTACGCACACGCCGCACTTCACAAACTACTTATCTTTTCGAAGTATGTATTACCAGAGGGGGTCTCTGCGGCTCCCCCTGCAGCGGCTAGTGCGGCCTCAAGTTGGGCCTTGCACTCTTGAAGCTCCTGGGTCGGACAGGTATTCTTCTCCGTAAGATCCTTAAATCAGTTATTCTAACTATTCTAAGTCTCGGGGGCTACTGGCATATATAACTATTAAAATTCCTCACCCGTATGTCTTTTGCATACTGCTCCGTGGCTCTGGTTAGACCATCTCGAGCGGCATGGAGGTGCGCGTCTCCCGCATTAAAGGCATTCAGTGCCTCCGGAGAGAAACACGCGTCACGAAGAACTGTCCGGCGGTGCCTGTGATTCATGGCGCTCTCCACCACAGACCTGGTGGCGGACAGCCTGTCGGTATCCTCCGTTGGAGGAGCATCCGACTCATGCCTTGTGTTCGCCTCCCCTTCCGGACCACACGTTGGAGCATGGCCGGCGGAGGCTTGATTGGCAACCTCTCCGGACACTGTCCGGCGAGCGCTCTTCCTCCTGGGAAAATCATGAGCGTTAATATACCTCCTAGGGATCTTTCCTTTAAAAACAGATGTGCGCCGTACTATTGTGGCGATGTTTCGATTCACGCCGCACTCCTCTTCCGCCTGCTGGGCCGAACTGACCCTTGTTGGTCAGCCGCCGCGGGTTCGGCTTCCCGCCTTAAAGGTGCCTCCTGTGATGCACCATTGGTATATGATGGTCAGAAATGAGCATGGATCAAATGATGGTGTCAGGACTCCGGTCGTAGTCACCTGGGAAGCCGGAGATAAACCGGGGTAGTCAGCCGTAATGGCGACTAGAGCATTGTCCATGCTAAGTTGGTGGAACACCCCGTCAATCAGCTCCACCTTTATGTCCGGATCCTCTTCGGAGGCCGGATCAAGGGATCGTCCCGGATCCTCGGGCTGTGGAGTCAGGCTATGTATGCCCTCCACGTCCCGGCGCAGCTCCTGCGTCAGAATCACAAAGTGAGACACTTGAATTTGGGAATATGGATCGGACAGATAAACGTCCGCTTACCCAGCTCCGAGGGTTATTCATGGAGAATCCATTCAATGGACTCGCGCGGAGGAAGTCCTCCTTCTCCCCCTTGTACAAGCCGGACAGGATCTTCACCAGATCGGCGGCCGATCCTGGCCCCTCGCGGCCATGACGGGTGGCGTCATCCTCCCCATTGAAATCCCACATGGGGTGGCCCCTATATTGGAGCGGCTGCACCCCTCGCATAATGCACGTGGCCATGACTCCAATCATGGTCAATTCGGAGTGGGCCAGTAACCTTATCCGGCCCATCAGATATTGGACGCTCCCATCATCTTCCCGTTGAGGGCTCCGCGGGAGCCAACTCAGGCGTTTCTTCAAGGGAGCATTGCTGAACTCCAGGAGGCCGATCCGAACTGGATCCGGCAGAGGGGCGTCCTCCATATAAAACCATTCCGAAGGCCAGTCTTCGGACGCCTTCTTAGGGGTTTCGGATAGATATCCGGTCCCGGCGATGCGCCATATTTCGGCTCCGCCCACTTGATATATCGACCCCTCGTGAGAACGGGGTACGAGGCAAAACAATCTCTTCCACAGCGCAAAATGGGGCTCAGCACCCAAGAACAGCTCGCAAAGAGCTACAAAGCCCGCGATGTGCAGAATGGAGGCAGGTGTAAGGTGGTGAAGCTGGAGTCCATTGAACTCCAGGAGCCCCCGGAGAAACAGATGTATGGGAAATCCGAGTCCCCTTATTAGATAAGGGATGAAGCATACCCGCTCTCCTTTGGAGGGATTGGGGACGCTCTCCGCCTGCTTTCCACCCCTGTAGGTGGCCAGTCCGGCTCGAACCGGAACCATGAAGGCTGGGGGAAGATATCCCTCGGTTTGGAGCGTCACTAGCTCACTGTGTGGAACTGAGCATCTCCCCCAATCTCCTGGCTGAGGGCTAGGAGCGCGAGAGGAGGAGCCGCGTCGACTATCCATGATGGAATGGATTTTTGTCAGAGGCGCTTCGATGAGTACTTGCGAAAGGAGGATGGTGTGAGTTGGATCTAGATCCTCGCCTCTCTTATAGGCAGCTCATTCGCGTGGCTAGGGGGTAAAACACAAAAATACCCTAGCTTTTCGCATTCATACGACACGTGGAAGAGGGCCATTATTGGACGTGGAAGCCAAGGAGCGCAACATTTATAAGGAAGCCAGACACTATTCGGCAGGCACATGGAATGTGAAGGAGAACCCGCCTTGCAACGCCGAAGACAATATACGCGCCGGACTCGTCGTCATTGAAGCCTGGTTCGGGGGCTACTGAGGGAGTCCCGGATTAGGGGGTGTCCGGATAGACGAACTATCATCATCGGCCGGACTCCAAGACTATGAAGATACAAGATTGAAGACTTCGTCCCGTGTCCGGATGGGACTTTCCTTGGCGTGGAAGGCAAGCTTGGCGATACAGATATGTAGATCTCCTACCATTGTAACCGACTCTGTGTAACCCTAGCCCTCTCCGGTGTCTATATAAACCGGATGGTTTTAGTCCGTAGGACATAACAACAATCATACCATAGGCTAGCTTCTAGGGTTTAGCCTCCTTGATCTCGTGGTAGATCTACTCTTGTAATACCCACATCATCAATATCAATCAAGCAGGACGTAGGGTTTTACCTCCATCAAGAGGGCCCGAACCTGGGTAAAACATCGTGTCCCTTGTCTCCTGTTACCATCCGCCTAGACGCACAGTTCGGGACCCCCTACCCGAGATCCGCCGGTTTTGACACCGACAGTGACAGTGCGGCGCGCTTGGCTGTGGCTCGAACCCGTCAAAGATCAAGTCTCCGCGGACGTCAGCCGTATAGTTCCAACTTCCAAATCTGACCTGATGGCCAGGGGCGTAGCTTTAAATCTGCTCCAGATGGCCAAGCGAATTGGCCCGCAGTGCAAAGCCGCCGAATACGAAGATCTGTCCGGGGAGAAAAGTCTCACCCTGGACCGCATCGTTGTTGATGATCGGAGGAGCCATCGGGCCTAAGGATGACAACACGGAGGAACTCTCAATGAAAGCACCAATGTTGGTGTCAAAATCGGCGGATCTCGGGTAGGGGGTCCCGAACTGTGCGTCTAGGCGGATGGTAACAGGAGACAAGGGACACGATGTTTTTACCCAGGTTCGGGCCCTCTCGATGGAGGTAAAACCCTACTCCTGCTTGATTAATATTGATGATATGGGTAGTACAAGAGTGGATCTACCACGAGATCAGAGAGGCTAAACCCTAGAAGCTAGCCTATGGTATGATTGTCGTTCGTCCTATGGACTAAAACCCTCCAGTTTATATAGGCCCCAAAGAGGGTTAGGGTTACACAGAGTCGGTTACAATGGTAGGAGATCTACATATCCGTATCGCCAAGCTTGCCTTCCACGCCAAGGAAGGTCCCATCCGGACACGGGACGAAGTCTTCAATCTTGTATCTTCATAGTCCAGGAGTCCGGCCAACAGTGATAGTTCGGCTATCCGTACACCCCCTAATCCAGGACTCCCTCACCCCCCCTTGGAGATCCCATCTCCTAGGGATGGCGCCCCCCAGGGGGCCTATATAAAGAGGGGGGAGGGAGGGCAGCCACACCCATGCTCTTGGCGCCCCCCTCTCCCCTTGCTACACTTCTTCCTCTCGTAGAAGCTTGGCGAAGCCCTGCCGAGATCGCTGCTGCATCGACCACCACGTCGTCGTGCTGCTGGATCTCCATCAACCTCTCCTTCCCCTTGCTGGATCAAGAAGGAGGAGACGTCTTCCTCAACCGTACGTGTGTTGAACGCGGAGGTGCTGTCTGTTCAGCACTAGGATCATCGGTGATTTGGATCACAACAAGTACGACTCCCTCAACCCCGTTCTCTTGAACGCTTCCGCTCGCAATCTACAAGGGTATGTAGATGCACTCCTTTCTCTTGTTGCTAGATGAACTCATAGATTGATCTTGGTGAAAGCGTAGATTTTTTTTATTTTCTGCAACGTTCCCCAACAATGGCATCATGAGCTAGGTCTATGCGTAGTTCTCTTTGCACGAGTAGAACACAATTTGTTGTGGGTGTAGATGTTGTCAACTTTCATGCCACTACTAGTCTTATTTTGCTTCGGCGGCATCATGGGCTGAAGCGGTCCGGACCGACCTTACACGTACGCTTACGTGAGACAGGTTCCACCGACTGACATGCACTAGTTGCATAAGGTGGCTAGCGGGTGTCTGTCTCTCCCACTTTAGTTGGAGCGGAATCGACGAAAAGGGTCCTTATGAAGGGTAAATAGAAGTTGGCATATCACGTTGTGGCTTTCACGTAGGTAAGAAAACGTTCTTGCTAGAACCCTATTGCAGCCACATAAAAACATGCAACAACAATTAGAGGACGTCTAACTTGTTTTTGCAGCATGTGCTTTGTGATGTGATATGGCCAAAAGTTGTGATGAATGATATATATGTGATGTATGAGATCATGTTCTTGTAATAGGAATCACGACTTGCATGTCGATGAGTATGACAACCGGCAGGAGCCATAGGAGTTGTCTTTATTTTTTGTATGACCTGCGTGTCATTGAATAATGCCATGTAAATTTCTTTACTTTATTGCTAAACACGTTAGCCATAGAAGTAGAAGTAATCGTTGGCGTGACAACTTCGTGAAGACACGATGATGGAGATCATGATGATGGAGATCATGGTGTCATGCCAGTGACGAAGATGATCGTGGCGCCCCGAAGATGGAGATCAAATGAGCAATATGATAATGGCCATATCATGTCACTATTTGATTGCATGTGATGTTTATCATGTTTTTCATCTTATTTGCTTAGAACGACGGTAGCTTAAATAAGATGATCCCTCGCAATAATTTCAAGAAAGTGTTCCCCCTAACTGTGCACCGTTGCGAGGGTTCGTTGTTCCGAAGCACCACGTGATGATCGGGTGTGATAGATCCTAACGTTCGAATACAACGGGTGTAAGCCAGATTTACACATGCAATACACTTAGGTTGACTTGACGAGCCTAGCATGTACAGACATGGCCTCGGAACACGGAGGACCGAAAGGTCGAGCATGAGTCGTATAGAAGATACGATCAACATGGAGATGTTCATCGATGTCGACTAGTCCGTCTCATGTGATGATTGGACACGGCCGAGTTGACTCGGATCATGTTTCACTTAGATGACTAGAGGGATGTCTATCTGAGTGGGAGTTCATTGAATAATTTGATTAGATGAAATTAATTATCATGAACTTAGTCTAAAATCTTTAGAACATGTCTTGTAGATCAAATGGCGCATGTTACCCTCAACTTCAACGCGTTCCTAGAGAAAACCAAGCTGAAAGATAATGGCAACAACTATACGGACTGGGTTCGGAATCTGAGGATCATCCTCATAGCTGCCAAGAAAGATTATGTCCTAGAAGCACCGCTAGGTGAAGCACCTATCCCAGAGAACCAAGACGTTATGAACGCTTGGCAGTCTCGTGCTGATGATTACTCCCTCGTTCAGTGCAGCATGCTTTACAGCTTAGAACCGGGGCTCCAAAAGCGTTTTGAGCAACACGGAGCATATGAGATGTTCGAAGAGCTGAAAATGGTTTTCCAAGCTCATGCCCGGGTCGAGAGATATGAAGTCTCCGACAAGTTCTTCAGTTGTAAGATGGAGGAAAATAGTTCTGTCAGTGAGCACATACTCAAAATGTCTGGGTTGCACAACCGCTTGACTCAGCTGGGAGTTAATCTCCCGGATGATGCGGTTATTGACAGAATCCTTTAGTCGCTTCCACCAAGCTACAAGAGCTTTGTGATGAACTTCAATATGCAAGGGATGGAAAAGACCATTCCTGAGGTATATTCAATGCTGAAATCAGCGGAGGTAGAGATAAAAAAGGAACATCAAGTGTTGATGGTGAATAAAACCACTAAGTTCAAGAAAGGTAAGGGTAAGAAGAACTTCAAGAAGGACGTCAAGGGAGTTGCCGCGCCCGGTAAGCCAGTTACCGGAAAGAAGCCAAGGAATGGACCCAAGCCTGAGACTGAGTGCTTTTATTGCAAGGGAAGTGGTCATTGGAAGCGGAACTGCCCCAAGTACTTAGCGGACAAGTAGGCCGGCAACACTAAAGGTATATGTGATATACATGTAATTGATGTGTAGCTTACCAGTACTCGTAGTAGCTCCTGGGTATTTGATACCGGTGCGGTTGCTCACATTTGTAACTCAAAGCAGGAGCTGCGGAATAAGCGGAGACTAGCGAAGGACGAGGTGACGATGCGCGTCGGGAATGGTTCCAAGGTCGATGTGATCACCGTCCGCACGCTAACTCTACATTTACCTACAGGATTAGTTTTAAACCTCAATAATTGTTATTTAGTGTCAGCTTTGAGCACAAACATTGTATCTGGATCTCGTTTAATACGAGATGGCTACTCATTTAAATCCGAGAATAATGGTTGTTCTATTTATATGAGAGATATGTTTTATGGTCATGCCCCGATGGTCAATGGTTTATTCTTAATGAATCTCGAACGTGATGTTACACATATTCATAGTGTGAATACCAAAAGATGTAAAGTTGATAACGATAGTCCCACATACTTGTGGCACTGCCGCCTTGGTCACATTGGTGTAAAGCGCATGAAGAAGCTCCATGCTGATGGACTTTTAGAGTCTCTCGATTATGAATCATTTGACACATGCGAACCATGCCTCATGAGCAAAATGACCAAGACTCCATTCTCCGGAACAATGGAGCGAGCAACCAACTTATTGGAAATCATACATACTGATGTGTGCGGTCCAATGAGCGTTGAGGCTCGCGGAGGATATCGTTATGTTCTCACTCTCACTGACGACTTGAGTAGATATGGGTATGTCTACTTGATGAAACACAAGTCTGAGACCTTTGAAAAGTTCAAGGAATTTCAGAATGAGGTAGAGAATCAACGTGACCGAAAGATAAAGTTCTTACGATTAGATCGTGGAGGAGAATATTTAAGTCATGAATTTGGTACACACTTAAGGAAATGTGGAATTGTTTCACAACTCACGCCGCCTGGAACACCTCAGCGTAACGGTGTGTCCGAACGTTGTAATCGCACTTTATTGGATATGTTGCGATCTATGATGTCTCTTACCGATTTACCGCTATCATTTTGGGGATACGCTCTAGAGACAGCTACATTCACTTTAAATAGGGCACCGTCTAAATCCATTGAGACGACACCGTATGAATTATGGTTTGGGAAGAAACCTAAGCTGTCATTTCTAAAAGTTTGGGGATGCGATGCTTATGTCAAGAAACTTCAATCTGAAAAGCTCGAACCCAAGTCGGAAAAATGCGTCTTCATAGGATACCCTAAGGAAACCATTGGGTATACCTTCTACCTCAGATCCGAAGGCAAGATCTTTGTTGCCAAAAACGGGTCCTTTCTGGAGAAAGAGTTTCTCTCGAGAGAAGTAAGTGGGAGGAAGGTGGAACTTGATGAAGTACTACCTCTTGAACCGGTGAGAAGCGCAGCTCAGGAAGATGTTCCTGTGGTGCCAGCATCAACTGAAGAGGAAGTTAATGATGTTGATCAAGGTACTTCGGATCAAGTTACTACTGAACTTCGTAGGTCCACGAGGACACGTTCCACACCAGAGTGGTATGGCAACCCTGTCCTGGAAATCATGTTGTTAGACAACGGTGAACCTTCGAACTATGAAGAAGTGATGGCGGGCCCAGATTCCACAAAATGGCTTGAAGCCATGCAATCCGAGATAGGATCCATGTATGAAAATGAAGTATGGACTTTGACAGACTTGCCCGATGATCAGCGAGCGATAGAAAACAAATGGATCTTTAAGAAAAAGACGGACGCGGATGGTAATGTTACCATCTATAAAGCTCGAGTTGTCGCTAAGGGTTATCGACAAGTTCAAGGGGTTGACTACGATGAGACATTCTCTCCCGTAGCGAAGCTAAAGTCCGTCTGAATCATGTTAGCAATTGCCGCATACTATGATTATGAGATATGGCAAATGGACGTCAAAACGGCATTCCTTAACGGCCATCTTAAGGAAGAACTGTATATGATGCAGCCGGAAGGTTTTGTCGAGCCTGAGAATCCTAACAAGGTATCCAAGCTCCAGCGATCCATTTATGGGCTGGTGCAAGCATCTCGGAGTTAGAACATTCGCTTTGATGAGATGATCAAAGCGTTTGGGTTTATGCAGACTTATGGAGAAGCCTGCGTTTACAAGAAAATGAGTGGGAGCTCTGTAGCATTTCTCATATTATATGTAGATGACATACTTTTGATGGGAAATGATACAGAACTTTTGGACAACATTAAGGCCTACTTGAATAAGTGTTTTTCAATGAAGGACCTTGGAGAAGCTGCTTACATATTAGGCATCAAGATCTATAGGGATAGATCAAGACGCCTCATAGGTCTTTCACAAAGCACATAGCTTGATAAGATATTGAAGAAGTTCAATATGGATCTGTCCAAGAAGGAGTTCTTGCCTGTGTTGCAAGGTGTGAAATTGAGCTCAGCTCAATGCCCGACCACGGCAGAAGATAGAGAAAAGATGAGTGTCATCCCCTATGCCTCAGCTATAGGGTCTATTATGTATGCCATCCTGTGTACCAGACCTGATGTAAACCTTGTCGTAAGTTTGGTAGGAAGGTACCAAAGTAATCCCGGCATGGAACACTAGACAGCGGTCAAGAACATCCTAAAGTACTTGAAAAGGACTAAGGATATGTTTCTCGTTTATGGAGGTGACGAAGAGCTCGTCGTAAAGGGTTACGTCGACGCTAGCTTCGACACAGATCTGGATGACTCTAAGTCACAAACCGGATACATGTATATTTTGAATGGTGGGGCAGTAAGCTGGTGCAGTTGCAAGCAAAGCGTCGTGGCGGGATCTACATGTGAAGCAGAGTACATGGCAGCCTCGGAGGCAGCGCATGAAGCAATCTAGGTGAAGGAGTTCATCCGACCTAGGAGTCATACCCAATTCGTCGGGGCCGATCACACTCTTCTGTGACAACACTGGAGCTATTGCGCTTGCCAAGGAGCCCAGGTTTCACAAGAAGACCAGGCACATCAAGCGTCACTTCAACTCCATACGTGAAAATGTTCAAGATGGAGACATAGATATTTGTAAAGTACATACGGACCTAAATATAGCAGATCCGTTGACTAAACCTCTCCCTAGAGCAAAACATGATCAACACCAGAACGCTATGGGTGTTTGATTCATCACAATGTAACTAGAATATTGACTCTAGTGCAAGTGGGAGACTGTTGGAAATATGCCCTAGAGGCAACAATAAATGGTTATTGTTATATTTCTTTGTTCATGATAATTGTCTGTTATTCATGCTATAACTGTGTTATCCGGAAATTGTAATACACGTGTGAATACATAGACCACAACATGTCCCTAGTAAGCCTCTAGTTGACTAGCTCGTTGATCAACATATAGTCATGGTTTCCTGACTATGGGCATTGGATGTCATTGATAACGGGATCACATCATTAGGAGAATGATGTGATGGACAAGACCCAATCCTAAGCATAGCTCAAAGATCGTGTAGTTCATTTAGCTAGAGCTTTTCCAAATGTCAAGTATCATTTCCTTAGACCATGAGATTGTGCAACTCCCGGATACCGTAGGAGTGCTTTGGGTGTGCCAAACATCACAACGTAACTGGGTGACTATAAAGGTGCACTACGGGTATCTCAGAAAGTGTCTGTTGGGTTGGCACGAATCGAGACTGGGATTTGTCACTCCGTATGATGGAGAGGTATCTCTGGGCCCACTCGGTAATGCATCATCATAATGAGCTCAATGTGACCAAGTGTCTGGTCACGGGATCATGCATTACGGTATGAGTAAAGTGACTTGCCAGTAATGAGATTAAACGAGGTATTGGGATACTGACGATCGAGTCTCGGGCAAGTAACGTACCGATTGACAAAGGGAATTGTATACAGGATTGATTGAATCCTCGACATCGTGGTTCATCCGATGAGATCATTGAGGAGCATGTGGGAGCCAACATGGGTATACAGATCCCGCTGTTGGTTATTGACTGGAGAGGCGTCTCGGTCATGTCTGCATGTCTCCCGAACCCGTAGGGTCTACACACTTAAGGTTCGGTGACGCTAGGGTTGTAGAGATATTAGTATGCAGTAACCTGAAAGTTGTTCGGAGTCCCAGATGAGATCCCGGACGTCACGAGGAGTTCCGGAATGGTCCGGAGGTGAAGAATTATATATAGGAAGTGCAATTTCGGCCATCGGGAAAGTTTCAGGGGTCACCGATATTGTACCGGGACCACCGAAAGGGTCCCGGGGGTCAACCGGGTGGGGCTACCTATCCCGAAGGGCCCCACGGACTGAAGTGGGAGGGGAACTAGCCCCTGGTGGGCTGGTGCGCCCCCCTTGGGCCACCCCTGCGCCTAGGGTTGGAAACCCTAGGGGTGAGGGGCGCCTCCACTTGCCTTTGGGGGCAAGCCACCCCCTTGGCCGCCGCCCCCCCTTGGAGATCCCATCTCCTAGGCCCCCCCCCAGGGGGCCTATATAAAGAGGGGGGAGGGAGGGCAGCCACACCCATGCTCTTGGCGCTCCCCTCTTCCCTTGCTACACCTCTTCCTCTCATAGAAGCTTGGCGAAGCCCTGCCGAGATCGCTGCTGCATCCACCACCACGCCGTCGTGCTGCTGGATCTCCATCAACCTCTCCTTCCCTTTGCTGGATCAAGAAGGAGGAGACGTCTTCCTCAACCGTACGTGTGTTGAACGTGGAGGTGCTGTCCGTTTAGCACTAGGATCATCAGTGATTTGGATCACGACGAGTACGACCCCCTCAACCCCGTTCTCTTGAACGCTTCCGCTCGCGATCTACAAGGGTATGTAGATGCACTCCTTTCTCTCGTTGCTAGATGAACTCATAGATTGATCTTGGTGAAAGCGTAGAATTTTTTTAATTTTCTGCAACGCTCCCCAACACACGCCGACAACCCCTACGGGTTCACACCCGCGACAATGACAACGAGGGCAACGGCTCTGGCGGGAGGTCTTCGACCTCACGTCTGGCTGGAAGTAGTAGGATTTTTTAGAGTAGTTTTTAGTTGTTTTTATTACACGATCTTTTACACTACAAAAATCTATGAATGAATATGAACAGCTCGATGCCGCCTTGTTTGAAATATGGTTGGACGGACGGCGTTCGACCGGATGTCCACCAATGCGTCACGAACAAAGGTGGGTTTTGTCAGGGATTAAATGGAAAGTGGGGCGGGGGAGACGAGACGGTTACGCTATAAGTGAGTAGACATGAGCTCTCGGCAAAATAGCTCGACGCCAAAATATTAAAAACTTAAAACCTCTTATTTGATTTTTCTGCATTTTAAAATAAAAATCTAAATTTAAAATGCAAATGCAAATGCAAATGTGATCTTATTCGAAACCTCAATCGTCACATCCGTGTTCGTTTGACCGATGCCGTTGAAGATGCCCTGACCACATTTTGCCGTCCAACTTTCTTGGGCCGGATCCGGTCGGAGAAGCCCGGCCCTATATCCGAGCAGAGCCGCCGAGAGCAGAGCCGTGGAGCAGTGGCCTGCAGACGCGGAGCTACCGAGAGCCGGAAGCCGGAAGCAAGTGAGCTGAGCGCAGGCGGGTGGAGGCGGACGGACGCGACGATGAGGGCGGTGGCGATCGCGAGCCCCGGCGGGCCGGAGGCGCTGCAGGTGCGCGAGGTGGACGACCTCCCGGCGCCGGGGGAGGGCGAGGTGCTCGTCGCGGTGGCCGCCGCCGGCGTCAACCGCGCCGACACGGTCCAGCGGCAGGGCCGGTACCCGCCGCCGCCCGGCGCCTCCCCCTACCCGGGGCTCGAGTGCTCCGGCACCATCCTCGCGCTCGGGGCCAACGTGCCCCCGCGCTGGGCCGTCGGCGACCAGGTGATGTCGCCGTCTCCCCTGCCCCTGCCCTGCCCCCATGGTGATAAGATAACCGCTGCTGCTCCGGAGTCTGAACCTCAATTTTGCATACGCTTTTGCGTCGCAGGTGTGCGCGCTGCTTACCGGTGGCGGGTATGCGGAGAGGGTGGTGGTGCCGGCGGGGCAGCTGCTCCCGGTGCCGGAGGGGGTGTCCCTGACCGACGCCGCCGGCTTGCCCGAGGTGGCCTGCACCGTCTGGTCCACCGTCTTCATGACCAGCCACCTCTCCCCCGGCGAATCCTTCCTTGTAAGAAATTCTCTCTTGCTAATTTGTTGCCCCATGTGATGATTGCAAACGGCGTATCAATTCACTGCACTTGCTGCTTTTGTGAGGATGAGATTGCTTGTGAATCTCTTACTGGCTTACACTGAGAATTGAGTCCCATATCTTTTTGGTAGAACAAATTGGCATGCTTCAGTTAACTGGGGAATAGCAAAGTAGATGATGGCTATAATTATGGAGTGTGAACTACTTTAGCAGTTACTCATATGCAAAATGGGGTGAATTATCCTGGACTCCTGGCTGTATGTATTCCTGATGGTTGGGTGTCTCCAATGTATGCAGATCCATGGCGGATCGAGTGGAATCGGTACATTCGCTATACAGATTGCGAAGCACCTTGGTGTTAAGGTTTTTGTTACTGCAGGTTTGTTAGTTATACACTTACTAAGAGAAGAAATAAGATATTACCAAATCGTTTCTGAATCTGTGCTAGTAACTCTGTCACTCTATTCTAGGAAGCGAAGAAAAACTAGCTGCCTGCAAAGGTTTGGGAGCGGATGTATGCATAAACTACAAAACTGAAGATTTTGTAGCGCGCGTAAAAGAAGAAACCGATGGAAAGGGTATGCTGCTGCTACCCTTTTGCAATGTTTGATACTCGGATCTGTTCTTCTGTTATGGTGGTTGCTAACCCCTAGTGTGTTACCTACTCACACCTGTCAAGTTTATATACTCCTACATTAACAATAATACAAAATACCTTTACCAGGTGTTGATGTCATTCTGGACAATATCGGCGCATCTTATCTCCAGCGCAATCTGAACAGCTTAGCTGTTGATGGTAGACTCTTCATCATCGGTTTCATGGGAGGCACTACAACTGAAGTGAACCTGCAGGCGATGCTTGCCCGAAGATTGACCATACAAGGTTAGATGGATATTTGTGATTTCAGTATTGCCATCTTATGCCTATACTTGTTTTTTGCTTCATTGTTTTTTCATGATTGTACTATTCCTAAACATCATCTCTAATCTACCACTTGGTCGAATTGCCATGATTTTGTGCAGCTGCTGGATTGCGGAACAGAAGCCTCGCTAACAAAGCCCAGATCGTCAGCGAGGTGGAGAAGAACGTGTGGCCTGCTGTCGTGTCGGGCAAGGTGAAGCCGGTGATTTACAAGACATTCCCTCTGTCTGAAGCAGCTGAATCTCACAAGTTGATGGAGACGAGCTCCCACATTGGCAAGATACTGCTGATTCCATGATTGGATATGGTGTATCATGTATTCATGTGTACACTAGCCGCTGTGGGCACTGTTTACTGTGGTGAACTATGCATGGACATGCCCTTTTATATTGTAATAAGCTGGATCTCTAAGTGCTGGTGAAATTGGATATGTATCTCGAGGATAAATAGTCACAATAAAATGTTGGAACTTGGAAGTCTTGTCCTTTCATCTTATGGGAGGATTATTGATGTTGAGATTTTTCCACAATAGTTTTGACTGAATTTCCGATTTGAATAAGTCGATTCTGTGTGAGGAAGAAGACCGAAGGAGAAAAAAAAAGGGTAAATACCTAACATTCGGATTTTGCCCATTGGCAAATCGAACGTTTTTCATGGCAACTTTAGTTGATGCGAGGATGGCAAATTAGTTTTCTATGGCAACTTTAGTTGTCGCGAGGAGGATGGCAATTTAGTTGGCAAGCATGTCAATTTTCAGGCAAAAAACAAACTAAGGACGGAATTGACATGCTGAACAACTAAATTTGCCATCCTCGCATCAACTGAAGTTTCCATAAAAGCCGTTTGATTTGCTCTAGGCAAAATCCAAACGTTCAACACTTACCAAGGTCCAAAAATAAGCTGAAGGAAGAAAAAAGAAGGACAAACATTCAATGTTTAATTTAAAATGGCCTAGAGAATCGAATAACTTAAAATAAATTTTGAGACGACTTACCTATAGCCACTTCCATATTCTCCCTATTGGCGTGATCGACTTTTGAATTTTGAATTGGAAAAAGAAGTTTATACGCACTTGAAACGCTGACGTGTGGTTTATCATATCGATTCAAGGATTCAACTGCGACGAGTGCGACTCCCGAACGCTGGTCCTTAGGGGCTTTGGTACGAGAGCGGCGCGTCGACGGCTCGTTCTGACGGCGGCAATGATCGTTTGACTGTCCAATGTCCATGAACCTCGATGTAATAATTTTTATTATATTTGGGTGCTTTGTACTTTCAATAAATCTTTATAATAGGTCTCTACCTCTATGGGGCCCTCGAGAGAAGTGGGGGAGCCAGCGGGGACCACGCAGCTAGCCGCCGGCGGCGGGAACTTTCTACCGTCTGTCGACCTCATGGGGGGATACGTGCAACCCACTCGCGGCCGAGCTGAGCAGGCAGTGAGAGCGACGAGGGAGATCGACGCCGACAACGGATGAGGGCGGTGGCGATCGCGAGCCCCGGCGGGCCGGAGGTGCTGGAGGAGCGCGAGGTGGAGGACCCCCCACCGCCGGGGGACGGCGAGGTGCTCCTCAGGGTGGCCGCCGCCGGCGTCAACCGCACCGACACGGTCCAGCGGCAGGGCGGGTACCCGGCGCCTCGCCGTACCCGGGGGTCGAGTGCTCCGGCTCCATCCTCGCCCTCGGGGCCAACGTCCACCCGCGCTGGGCCGTCGGCGACCAGGTAATAGCTTTGTTCAGTGAAGTTCACCTCACCACCTCCTCTGCCCTTGCTGCTGCTGCTCTGCTATGGTGATGCATCTACTGTTTGGCTTGCGGGCTATGCAGGTCTGCGCGCTGCTCGCCGGCGGCGGGTACGCGGAGAAGGTGGTGGTGCCGGCGGCGCTGCTGCTCCCGGTGCCGGAGGGAGTGTCGCTGACCGACGCCGCCGGCTTGCCCGAGGTGGCCTGCACCGTCTGGTCCACCGCCTTCATGACCAGCCACCTCTCCCCCGGCGAATCCTTCCTTGTAAGACATCTCTCTCGATGATTTGTTGGGATTGCAGGCCGAAGAATCTGCCTCAGTCATCCCCACATACGATTCGTACTACTACTAGGAGCTGAACATTTTGTTCAGTCAGATATCTTTGGTCACAACAAATTGGCATGCTCTGACTAACTGAAAAACAGCAAAGTACTGAATGATGCCAACTCGAATGGAGTACGAAATGATTCAGTAGTCCCTTGTATGCAAAAGGAGGTGCACAATCAGTGTCGTGAGAATTGAACTGGAACTGAATTTTCATGCCTATGTTTTCGATTGCTGATGAGGTATCTCTAATCCTATGCAGATCCATGGTGGATCAAGCGGAATCGGCACATTTGCCATACAGATCGCAAAGCACCTCGGAATCAAGGTTTTTGTCACTGCAGGTTTGTTGGTTCAGATAGATAGATACAGTATACTCCCTCCGTCCCAAAATAAGTGTCTCAACTTTGTATTAGCCCTAGTACAAATTTGTACTAAGCTTAAGACACTTATTTTGGGACGGAGGGAGTATATGCTACTAAGATGTTTTCTGAAAGTGTGCCGCAAGTAACTCTGTTATTATGCTGCTCTAGGAAGCCAAGAGAAACTAGCCGCTTGTGCGGGTTTGGGTGCGGATGTATGCATAAACTACAAAACCAAAGACTTTGCAGCACGCATCAAAGAAGAAACAAATGGAAATGGTATTATCCTGCCTTTCTCTTGTAATGCTTGATGCCCTGATGCAAAAATAAAACACAATATTTTGGCTTTCCCAAGTTATGCTTGGCAATTTAACATTCATTCTCACTGTAATATGGGGAATATCTCTACCAGGTGTCGATGTCATTTTGGACAACGTCGGCGGACCATACCTCCAGCGCAATCTGGACAGCTTAGCAGTTGATGGTAGGCTTTTCATCATTGGTTTCATGGGAGGCACCGTAACTCAAGTGAACCTGCAGGCCATGCTTGCCCGAAGATTGGCCATACAAGGTTGCATTGATCCACACAATTTCCCCGCTTCTCGTTATGCCACATGTTTTTTTCCTGATCACAGATTTTATATCAAAGCTTTTTGTTTGTTTTATGCGATTGGACGATTCCTAAATGGCATCGCTAATTTTAGCAATGGGATTGAATTGCTATGGTTATGTGCAGTTGCTGGGCTGCGGAGCAGAAGCCTGGCCAATAAAGCTCAGATCGTCAGCGAGGTGGAGAGAAATGTATGGCCAGCCGTGGCGTCGGGCAAGGTGAAGCCGGTGGTTTACAGGACACTCCCTCTATCTGAGGCAGCTGAAGCTCACAAGTTAATGGAATCAAGCTCCCACATTGGCAAGATACTACTGATTCCATGACTGGGTATGGTATCCTTCAGCTTTGAGCAGTGTGTAAACCACACATTGATGTGCTATCCTATCTTGTAATTTGGTTCTTGAAGTGCTGATGAAAGTGGATATAAACATATATTGAAAACCATTAGTTATAATAAGTGTTGGAACTTCGAAGTCACTAGATTTGGGTTTGAAAAAAAGTCGCTTGGTTGAGGCGCCTGGCATGGTGTCCTTGATGATGATGCTCCTAGTTCAGATCCTACTTTGCAGGATTAGCATTGGACGGTCACAACCATGATGCATTACTTTGCTCAGTAGGATTAATCCAGGCACCTGAGTAGGTTGATGGAGGATTAGTGCCTGTATATTTTGGATTGGGCAACTGTTGCATAAACAGAACTGAACAATGACAACTGCATATTTTGGATTGGGAAGTGTTGCATAAACAGAACTGAATAGGTTTGTGACAACTGTATATTTGAACTGTATTATAACCTGAATAGGTTTATGACAACCGTATATTTGCACTGTATTATAACCTGAAAATGTTTATGTAACCAGAAGACTTGAACAGAATTTCACAGCAAGGGATAACTGGTCAGAGACAAGAAGAGCAAGACAGGCCTCTGTTTTTCTTTTTTTTTTTGATAAAAAAAATTGAAATGGAGGCAAAAAGATTTGCCTCATCATTAATTAAGCAGAAGAGAGTTGGCCAGTTAATCAACGGGAAAACCGGGCTAAAACCGTCACAAACTGCCGAGCGGCACACACATGATACCCCACACACCCCTCAACTAATAGGGCCTCGTCACGATACAGCTTACCACTCATGCCAAGTGGTTCCTCTGTTTGATTCCCTCAGAAGAGAATGAAAACATATAGTGGTCTACAAATCTTAATATGCCGCCTTTTAGGCCCCCCCTTTGTAATAAGGTGGATTGGCAGGTTCAAGAAGAAAAGGAATGTCAACAGCCAAGATTTTTTACTTTTGAAAACATACACCAACGGAATTGGAGGTAACCATCACTACATTGCGTGTGTACAGGTGCCAAGCAATTTTCCCAAATCCAGCACAAAACTTAATACTGTACATAATATTTAAATGGAGCCAAAAACACACCTATGCATTGCTACTCACAAGTTATTACTTCCAAAATTGTACCAGGGTGTATAGGTCATTAACAATTGCAAACACAAGTTTCTTTGCTGCAGTCGCGATATGTACTATTACAAAGCTGCTCATTCCATCTGTCCTCACTCCAATAATAAGAAAAATGAAAACGAAACTAGTGCTAATCTGCCAGTGAAATGTACTTATTCCTGATTAATATTCAATGGAACGGTGCAATTGCACTCCAGTTTCATGGATTCAGTCTGCCTCTTCAACATCTCATTATCCTGCAGCGATGGAGATGAGCTTAAGCAAGGCATGTACATAGGAGAGAGTGAAAATAAATGGAGAGGAAGCAGACGGTCAAATGAAACAGGATACGCAGAACCAAGGTTCTGATAGAGTGAGAAAATGCACTGAAATTTGCCCCAAAATTACCTTTTGCAACTCTTCAAATCTCCTGGTTGAATCAGACAGTGAGGTCTTGACCTACAAACAAAGATTGTCCCATAAGCATCGCAGACGTGAATCATGGGAGAATATTTAGAGCGTACAGGTACATATGCTGGCAATGGAACCAACCTTTAAAAGTTCATCTTGCAGGTCCCTGTTTTTCGCCAACTCCGTGTCGTATTTCATTCTCCACTCAGCGGATTCATCCATTGCCTCTAGGTTAGCATGCTCGAACTGCCTCCTGCAAAGATGACCCAGCAAAAGAATACCAATAAACCGCTTAGCCATGCCTCTGACAAAACATCAAGATAACACGAACACGAACACACGCATATATGAAATTGTACGGACCTAGATTAAAATTTGACCGGAGACAAACAATGGCTATGCGAAAAATCAAAATCAACAATGTTCTGTATGGACCAGGCAAATATAGCTTAACTAACATATGCCAGTCAAATTCTTGCTGAAAAGCATGTACTAGATACTGACAATGGCAAACACATATGTCCAGTGGAAATAAACAAACAAGGAAATAATGCCCCAATTTCACCGAACTCCCCTTGAACCCCCCCTTGATCAGGCAGCTAATTCTCAGACCATCTGGACTGGCATCAGGTAGTAAAAAAGGAACTAGAAAAAAAAGCATCTAATGCCATATAAGTCTGGATCTATGGTTTCTTACACCCAAATTGTGATATGGAATGGCAGAAAACGAACTGCCTGTCACCAAGATTTGCTCCTTGGAATCCATTCTACAGACTGAATCCGAGAGTTTTCCTCCTAGCCATGATCCACCCGTCGAACAGGCATGAGGATCCGTCAGCAGGAGGAAGGAAGGTGGGGAAGAGGGGAAGGACGCGCGGGGGCGGGGTGCGAACCGGAGCTCCTCGCGGTCGTCGGCGGTGAAGGAGGGGTCGTCGGACTGGCGCGCCCAGATGCGGAAGTAGACGGCGGTGCCCATCAGCAGCGCCACCGCGAACGCCGCCATCAGCGCCTGCCGCTCCTGCCGCCGCCCCCCTCCTCCCCCGCTCCCTACTCCCCCACCTCGTCCCCCCATCATCCTCCTCCTTCCTCGCCGATCTGCCCTCCACACCCCACAAGCTCCCGGCAAAGCTCCTGTTTACTCGCGCAGGCCTCTTCACGGCCCACCCAGCCGCGCGCCCCGGCCCAGCCCGTTCGTAATCTCAGCCCACTGGGCCCAACCATTTCGGGCCCAGCGCATCGTTTTGCGTAGGACGTGGCCGCCGGGCGGCGAAGTCCACCACGCTTCAGACTCCACCGGCCACCGCCGACAGGAGCCGTTTCAGCGCAGAGAAGAGGGGGAAACCATGACCAATGTTTGGCGTGACGACGCCATGGCCGCACTCACACTCTCTGGGCCTCATTGAGAATTGAGATGCAGTTATGTCTGTCGCGCATCGGATGCATGAGCGGCGCGCATGGCTCATGCTTAAGTACGTAGGTCCCTCTTGAAACCATGGCCGGGATGCTCAAAAGAAAGCTTAGCGGCAATGGCGACTCTCTCCCTCTCCCTGGCACACCCGCAGGTGCTCCCCCTCTGGCAACAAGGGCTGCGGCAGCGACGGCTGCATGGCTCGTCCAGACACGCACACGCCGCCGGGAGGGTGCAGGCCAGCTACAGGGGTCTTGAGCCGCTGTACGATGATGGGTACGGGACGGTCAAGGACCTGGGCCACTACTACCGGGCGATCGGGGAGCTGGTGGAGCACGACGGCGGGCCGCCCCGCTGGCTTTGCCCCGTCGACGCCGGCGAACCGGCGGTCGAGGATGCCCCGGTCATGCTGTATTTGCCAGGTGAACGTGTGTTCGTGTCTGGAAATTGATGTTGTGCCTTCGACAGCCATGCACGTCTTTATACCTGAATTTCCGGTTAGGGGTTATGATTTGGGGTTACATACATATTAATCTTTGCAGGGATAGATGGAATGGGGATGGGGCTCTGCATGCACCACAAGGCTCTTGGAACGTGAGATACCAAGACTAGTTTACTTGGAAAAATTTATGGCAAACCCGGAGTAGTGTGATTGTGATACTACCTCGAATACATTATGCAGTTTTTTTCTTTCTAAAAGGAGAATACACTATGCATTTGTTCCTTCATTTGCAGGATATTTGAACTTAGATGCATGCATATTCCTCGTCGCGACCGCACGCCGTTCGAAGGTATGGGATATCTGTGTATT
>NC_041391.1:686431663-686461253 GCF_002162155.2 Triticum dicoccoides
TATTTTAAGATTAAGAGTGAAAGACATCCTTTTTGTTGCAAATGGAACATTTCATTTCTCTCGGCGTCTGTATCATGAAGATGCACACAACACACAAAGTCATTTTTTAGAGACATGCCTTCAGGTTGACCTGTGGCAAAAACAAAAGATCCCCAAAACGCGTTAAGCAGAGCCAACGCCGCACGTCCAGTTATCAAGTTCTAAAGATTAACTGTATGGTTTTAGCTCCTTTTATTTTCCAGAACTTGTCACAATGGTAGAGGATGTTGTGAGAGCAGAGCATTCTGCTTCTCCTACTAAGCCCATCTACATATTGGGGAATTCATTTGGAGGATGCATAGCCCTTGCAGTCGCCGCTCGCAATCCTGGCACTGATTTGGTACTGGTACTAGTTAATCCAGGTATGCAAGAAATTCTGATGGTGTGCCAGTGAACCTGCCTATTTATGAAAAATTTCTGATATACATTTTTTTTGTTTCGTCTCTCTTTTCTTCTGGGGAAGCTACATCATTTGAGAGATCACGCATAAAAACACTTCTGTCGGTTTTCAGCCCGTTGTCGGACCGTGCCTGTATTGCAGCTGCAGCTCTACTGAATTACAACATCCGTAAGTACCTTGTCGGGTCCAACATAGAAAAATTGAAAAAGGAACAAGTGTAGGAATAGCCTATAAATTAAGCAAAAACATTGATGCATTTATTGGACTGAAATTTGCCTGATATATACCATTATGTCATAAGTTACATTTGTTCCCTAAGTTTTTTGCACTTGCTTCTTCTATTCTTCCTGTTCATTGAGACCAGACAATGAGGTGAACATGGCACTGAGTATAATGAAAAGTGGGAGGCATCCTTTAGAAGCACTCAGCAGATTGACAAGTAACATGTCATCTTCCCTGAAGCATTCGGTGTGTACCATCGACCTCTCTGCATCTTGTTTCTATGTATCTAATTTTATCAAGACAATACAAATTAAGAAATAAAACATGTCAGTAAATAGTTGGGTGCATCAATTGATGTAGAGGCCAAAGGTTATCCTACCTTTCTGGGAAAAAAATCAAATTAAGGGAGAAAATGGTCTGGAAATAAATTCAGTTTCCTGCTATCTTTTTTTCTCGTGTTTCTTTTGGTTTGTAAGATTAATGTGTGCAAAAATATGTGCCTTCAAATTTATTCATTTTTGAAGGAATATATGTGTGCCTTTAATTGCAGAAAATGCTGGACAAACTACCAAAAGACACACTAAAATGGAAGATTAAACTGATCAAACAGGCTGCATCATACGCTAATAGCCATATACAATCAGTTACAGCCGAGGTGCTACTGCTAGCCAGGTTTGTGGCCTTATTAGGCACTCGGTTCTCTACTTCCATTTTCATCCTTAGCTGCAGATTTTTGTCAAATGATAAATTCAAGCTACTGCATGATTTAGCAGTGTTTCTGGTTTGAATGCGTATTTTTTTGTCAGATTTTTTACCAATTGATTTACGGTATCATGATTCATGACTCAAGTTCTTTTGTATGGTTGCACTCAGCTGCGCCGACAGGTTACTTCCGAGCAAATCTGAAGCTAACAAGCTACAGAAGAAGTTACCCAAATGCAGAGTCTTCTTCTTTGAGAAGCATGGCCACAGCTTGCTGCTGGTGAGTTTTTTTAAGCAGACTTTTATCAGATTGCAGTATATCTTATGCACTGAAAGGAACATGTCAAAGGACAATGCTGATGAAAATTTCAGGAGCATGGTGTCCATGTCTCATCCATCATCAAGTGCTCTTCCCTCTACCGCCACTCGAGGCGCTACCACCGGGTTCGCGACTACATACCGCCGTCGGCAACCGACATGAAGGAGGCCGACGAGATCAGCAGGTAGTAACCTAGATCACCACACCCAGCAGCAAATTCTTACACCCTTCCTTCATACGTGCCGAATAATCATGAATGTACTACTACCACTTATTACACGCTGTACATAATAATAACAGGGGCACGATGCTCAAGACGTGCCCGGCGATGTACTCGACGATGGAGGACGGCGCGGTGGTCCGGGGCCTGGCGGGGCTGCCGGAGGAGGGGCCGGTGCTGCTGGTGGGCAACCACATGCTGATGGGCACGGAGATCATCCCGCTCGGCGCGGAGCTGATGCGGCGGAGGAAGGTGGTCGTCCGCGGCGTCGCCCACCCGCTGCTGTTCCCGAGGAAGGCGAGGACGCGGTCGCAGGGGCACGACCTCTTCGACCTCCTCAATCTGTGGGGCGGCGTGCCCATGACCTACCGGTGCATGTACGAGCTGCTGGCCGCCGGCGAGTTCGTGCTGCTCTACCCCGGTGGCTATAGGGAGGCGCTCCACTGCAAGGTAGGAGCAGGGTACACAACATAATTTGTTGTTAATTTGTTCTACTCCGGAAACTGAGTAGATGCTATTTTGATTATGAACTTGTGGAATGTGGATTGTAGGGAGAAGAGCACAGGCTTTTCTGGCCGGACCAGGCTGAGTTCGTCAGGATGGCGGCGCAGTTCGATGCCACCATCGTGCCGTTTGGAGTCGTCGGAGAGGATGACCTTGTGAACGTAAGCCATTGACTGTTTCTTTTAAGTTTTCATGCAAGTGGTTTAAGGTACGCTCCTCTCCCCGCTCGGTTTTGTCCTTACTTGATCGAGAACACGAGTTTATGGACTAAACCCGATCACTTCCCAAAGTATTGGCCCAAAGTGTGCAATTAATTTGAGTTAACGGACCAATGACACATTTCATTCCAACACTTGCATCTAAACATTTCTATTCTTGGGTTATGTATCAACTATCAAGATGATGAATGTATCCTAAAACCGTTAGAGATTCAAGAATGCAACCACAATCATGCATTCCCTAACCGACATTTGCACCCCTTCTGAATATGCAGCTGCTCTGGACATTCGATGATATTAAGAGCGTGCCCTTCGGCAGGAAGCTGCTGCGGGGCTACAGCAACCATCTGAAGCTAAGGTTTATAGAGCTTAGGAACATTCGTTCTCTTCTCACCATGAACTGAGGCTAAGGTTGGTTGGTTTCTGCTGCAGGGACACTCAGGAGGTGATCTTCCCCGGCGCAGTGCCGAAGATTCCCGGCCGGTTCTACTACCGGTTCGGGAAGCCGATCCCGACGAGGGGGCGGCAGGACGTGCTCACCGACCGGCGGGCCGCGACCGAGCTCTACTTCGATGTTAAATCGGAGGTGGAGGAAATCATCGCCTACCTGCTGGAGAAGAGGGAGGAGGACAGGTACAGGAGCATCCTGCCCAGGCTCCTCTACAGAGCTGTGAGGGGGCCCAAAACTGAAGTCCCAGCCTTCAACCCTTAACATATACAGTACTACTAGTAATGTTGCACGTAGCACTAAATATGGATGTATATATATTCTCAAAAACTCATGACCCATACCATAATACTAATACTCTACATGATTATACTGCACAAAAGTGTGGGCGTGCTCATTTACAAACTCTTAGCTACGAGCTAACTGCGGCGGCGGAGGCGCGGGCGTCCACAGTGTCGGCAGATACTCCTCCGAGAGGAGGACGGCGAAGCGGTGTGCGCCGATGGCGGCGGACACGGCCGAGACGACGAGCGCCCTCAAGCCCACCCTGGCCATCAGCAATGGCTCCTCCCTGAGATCTTTGACAAACTTTGAGAATATGACCTTCAGCCTTCGGTCCCTCACGACCTCCTGTAACGACGACACCACGGGTGAAATCGGTGCTTCTTTGGACAGGGACATGCCAAGGTCGTCACCCATGCTGTCCCTGGATCGTTTCAGCCCGGACACCTTGACCATCCACTGGCAGACGACGTCGGCGAGAGCCCGGCTCAGGAGGGCCCGGAATATCGCCGCGTCTTTGGAGATCAGGTCCCGGGCAAGAGACTTGTGGTTCTGCACAACCAAACACAAAGTGAGCTCAAGACTCGGTTCAGCTTAGTTCAGGAAAGAACAGTCAGGAGAGCCAGCTGATTCAGGTTAAGAAGCGTCCGAAAATAGCGAAGGGTCGTTACGTTACGTACTGCTGTCATTATAAGCCTCCTTATCACAATGCTATCCCTTGATAGCAAGAGCCTCAGGCAAAGGTTTGCAGTGCGCATCGCCCTTTCTGGTGTCGCGCGGTCGAGGGAAGATGCGTCGCTGATCTCTGCAAGGTTTGAGACATCCAGGCCCTTTCTCTCGGGCAGAGCGCCAGTGTTTTGCCTGAAGTTACCCCTTCACATATATGAGAATAATGTCAGCACGCATATCATGCCTCAGACAAAACTGAATATTTGTTTGATTTCGAAGTGCTGAAAACTAAGCATCCTAATAGGAGGCTCCAGACCATTCAGAAAAGCAATTATGTTTGCTTGGTTTTTTGAGAAGACAAATCCAGAACTGGAAATCTACCTTGCTGATGCCAGCTTTAGAAACACTGCAATCTTGTGCCACTGGAACTCTTTTCTTTTGTTGAAAATCACCTGTGTTACATATGATTGGCGTCAGCAATATGGTAGATGCTTTTTTTTTTTGTTATGGAGCCATGGAACATCGAAATTGTGACCTGTTTCCATGCCGTACAATACAGACCACCGGAGCAGCTAGACTAGTCTTACATATTGCTAGAAGATCGAAAGAGGAACTAGGGAGTCTAGGGAGATAATAGGCCTCGGCCCTACTAAACACCGCTGCTTAAATGTGGGTCATGTTACTAGCTCAAAAGTAGTCGAGGTAAAGAGATTCTTCTGTGAATCTTTTTAGAACAGAAAAATAAGAGAAGATTGCAAATATGAAAGTATATTGCTGAGTGCTGCCTATTAGCTGAAAACTAATGATTTTATGGAAGAGGAGTCGGATGATGGTACGTGTTTAAAAGACTAACTTTAGCTAAGGAAGACAACAGAACAGTGAAGCTATCAATTAGATGCAGGACCTTCCTGGTATATAATCATGCATGCCATTCTAGAAATTAACTGGGATAAAGGAGTACCTGATGCAGGACCTTCCTAGTATCAAGTGAGTTATCAGACAGAAGCTTCCTAACAACATAGGGATATGCTGCCTGAAATGTTTTAAAAGTTCCATCTTGTGCTATGGCAAGTCCTATCAATTACAAAGGGTACAAATAAACCTCTGAAGAAACAAATCGCAATCAAAACAGACTAAGCTGGAGTAAACAACTCATGTATACACATATTTATCAAACCAGTTCAGCATCTTCACATCTGATGAACAAGCTAACCTTCCAAAGAGGCAATTGACCGCAGGACGAGCGTAAAATATGGTGGCATACGAAAGTGATATTTAAGTGCTATAGACCAAATTTTTCCAAGTACCTACAAGATGTTTGCAGCGGTTCAAGAACCACAGCACCAATGTGAAATGAATTTCATTAGACTACACATATAGGGATATCAGACCAACTGTATACGGAACTGAATCTACAGAGAGAAGGCCACTCACCCTACTAAACTTGATGTCTGGAATTCCACCTTCAAAGGTTACCTCGCCCAATGTATCCTCTAAGTCCTAAAATAGCAAAGAAAATATTGTAAAAACAAATTACAAACATCTTTTGGTGGGAAATCACAGCATCCAAATGAATTATGAGTTCATAACCCATTCTCTTTATCCAAGCGATAATGGGAGAGGCTAGATAATTGTGTGGACAACGAATCTGAAACATCTTTTGGTGGGAAATCTTATACATATAAAACTACACAATGGTCCAAGGGTAGTATAAAGCTTAAAATTAATTGAGCCCACTGATAAAGAAAACACATATTCTGCAAAACATATTACCATTGTCACCCGACGTAGATTAGTTCTTGGTGGAACAACATCCATTTCTATCAAATCGTAAACAAGGGAGGCCCAATCTCCATTTACTATGTGCACAATGCTCGAAAGCATAGCTCGGCTATGTTTCTTCTCCATCTCGCAAAGCAAACCAAAATCAAGAAACCTAACATGTTTAGGAAGATGTTACCACAGCTCGACAAATATTTCACCAGAAATGCAATTGAAATATAATTTCATCGAGCAAACTAAACTATAAGCTCTTGTAGTTTGTGTCGTATGTGATAAACTACAGAATAAAATGGCCGTGTGCACAACCTCCTTTCGAAGAAAAAAAGTTTGTACCATATGAATATATTGTCTGCTCATTACTGTAGGAGTCATTTACTTGTAGCATGCAACAGAAATAAACTGGTACTTACCCAACACGACCATCAGGTGTATAACGCAAATTCCCAGGATGAGGATCAGCATGCAGCAAGCCTGTTTCAAGGAGCTGTACTAATGATGACTCAACACCTTTATTGACCTTGTTATCGAAGCAAATAACAGAATGTTAAAATCGTTGGCCAGTAAGCTCAAACTGAATAATAAAATGTGCAAATTGTCGGTAAACCCTATATACTGTAGAACATCCTTCAAGATTCAAGATATATATCTTAAATTTGCATTATTCTTAGACAAGCACAAGGTGGTACAGAACTACCTGAATTGCAACCTTTCAAACATAAAGAAGCACTCACCAAGTTATCAATGAACATAACATCATTTCCAAATATTTGCTAACAAGAACTACTACTTGGTTGGTAATAAACTCATTTATGGCACTCATCTTATGTCAAATCGGACAAATAACTACGGAATTTTTTATGAACAAACTACTAGTACTAAAATACCAGGTCAAGAAGGCGGGCTTTTGCATCCAACTTCTGTTTCTCTGACAACTCAGCAATGTTACCAGAAATTCCTTTAGCCAGAGAAAGCAATTCCCTGGGGTTTTCACCAGCCACCCACTCCATAGTCAAAACCCTCTTCCTAGTAAGTAGTTTGAGAACCTTCGGAACCATTACAAACGAATATTTCGAGTGAGTGTCCTGCAAGAGGAGTGGAAACCATGAGCTAAAACCAAACCTAGAGAAGACATGTGTTAGCAAAGCATGGGTGGGGGACAAGACCAAAGAAGCACCAGGAATTTAGTAGCATTAGCAGCTTCAATATTGTAGTCCAACTCATCAACAAAACCTCTACCCAACTCATCAGCATAGAGGGAAATGTTACTTCTTCGCTTTGCAACTTTCCTCACAAAAGAAAGCTGTAACAAATAGTACATAGTAAACAACTGAATAACCAAGCATCACAAGAATGAGACTACAATAATAGAAAATGCTGAAATTGTACAGTCAGAGCAAAGAGCTAAAGGACGTGGAAAGAACAGACAAATATAGGAAGAAAAAATTTATGTGGTACTTCTCGTGTCCAGCCAGGTTCCAAAGTTACACTATCACTGTAGAGCAAAATATTAGGAGGATAGAAAGGAAAAGTGACTACTATTGACAGGCCAATACAAATAATAAATTGCACATAGCAAGTTGAGAGAAGTGTAGAAAAATTACAGACCCCAAGGCGTAGTATATAGATGTCCCTCAATACAGAAGGAAGAAGGTTCGGCCGCTGAACCTTTATGGCCACAAGAGCACCATCAAATGTACGCCCCTGATAAACCTGATGGAGATGGTACAATAATATGAATAAAAATATATCGGCAACTCCAAACAATCTTTCTCTAACACATTAGAAGCAGAGGGCAAAGATCTTGGATAAAAAATTACCTGTCCAAAGGAAGCTGATGCAACAGGCTCATCAGAAATGTAACTGAAAACCTGCGAAACAGGGCGCTCAAATTCTCCCTCAATGATCTTCATTGCATCCTCTCTTGGGAAAGGAGGAACTCTCTCATGCAACTCGGCAAGTGCCTGAAATTGAGGTGCTAAGGCCAGTTTAATTTCTAGTGAAAGAATATGAGCACTACTTAACTGTGAAGCAAATGCTTGTTAAGAAGATGAAGCAATGTAAATGTAAAATTTGGTAGTATCCTGGAGTGGTTTTACCTAACCTCAGAAATCTCCGAGCCTAAGATATCAGGTCTTGTTGAGAGGGACTGTCCGACTGCATACATAGGATATGATAGGCGTATCAGGAGTAATTCGAAGCGGATGAGCACTACCATGTCTTTACACTGTCAAACATGAATACCAGACCTTTTATGAAAGTAGGCCCAAGGTCAAGAAATGTATCCTTGAGAAGCTGTCCAACCATGAATTGTGAAGCATCGAAACCTTCGTTGCTGACACTACTGCTGTGGGTAGCATCTGCGGTCAGACTTGCCTTTTTAAACATTTGCACCTTTACCACACCCACGAGGAATGCGAATAGTATCTACAGGATAGATATCATATCACGTCAAACCATTATACAAATCAGCTGAAGCAAGTAAAAATCTAGGTAAAAGCAAAGACGGTGGCCTTGTAGCTTACTTGAACCGTGCGGAACACAAGGATATGAGGCCGTGAAACAAAGTATTGTGCGAGCAGATCGGGGTCGTAATGCTGGGGCAGAGGAGTGCTGAGAATGGCCAAGAAGTAGTTGACATACAAGTTGAGGGCATCGAGGTCGGCCATCATCAGCTCCATACAAGACAACCCTACCAAATCCATGGGGAAAAAAGGTTAACAGTGTGACCAGTGAAGCTTAATTGATGTCTAGTCTTGCTTCTGTACACTGAGGAACCTGGTGGGTGGGGATGAGGAGGGAAGGCCGGGGGCTGAAGAGCCTGCTGCTGCTGCTGCTCTTTCTGCTGTCCATTGGGTTTCTTGAAAACTGGTTTGAGCTCAGTAGATTGCTGCTGGGATTGAGGTTGCTGCTTGCTTCCGAGGAACCGAAGCACGAACTCCTGCTTGGAGGAATCGGCGTACACCTTGAGGGCTTGCAGATCGGCCATCACCAGCTCCACGCAAGACAACCCTGCGGAAATTTGGGGGAAATGCCGTCAGAAACAAGGCAATGTGATGTGAGCTGAGCTTAACTTGGCATGCGCTCTCGCCGGCGGTGAGGAACCTGGAGGGTAGGCTGGGAACGCCGGGGCTTGGGGGTGTGGTGGCGCCGCCGCCTCCTGCTGCTGCTGCTGCTCCGCCGGCTTAGGTCTCGGCCGCTTCCGCTGCTGCTGCTTCTTCTCGAGGAAGCGGAGCCAGAGGGCGTCGCGGAGGGAGCCGCCGGCCGCGGCCTGGAGGAACTCGCTGTCGCGGCGGAGCACGCCGAGCACCTGGTCCAGGGCCCCTCCGCCCCCGCCTCCTCCTCGCCCCCCGCTCCCGCCCGGCTGGTGCGGCAGGCTCCGCTTGCTCCTCCCCCACCACGACCGCTGCTGCCGCGGCGCCCACTTGTCGCCGTTGCCCCCTCCGCTGCCGCTCGTCGCGGCGCACACGGGCAGCACGGCGGGCCGCACCAGCGGCGACATCGCATCCGCTCCGGATTCCGGGGAGGAGCAGGAAGGGGGGAGTGATGGTGGTGGGCACGGCGGCAAAAGTGTGCGAGAGGAGACTCAGTGGCCACGCGCCGCACACGTCATCGGCTCATCGTCCAGGTGGCCAGCGAACTGGCCGATCCACTTGGATACCATTCTTAGGCCAACTCCAGCGCGCGACCCCATCCTGTCTGGATGCGTTTAGGACAGAATGAACGAATAAGCGCGGCCCAAACAGAAAAATGTCCGGATTTCGTCCGTTTTTGACCCATTCCCGGTCCAAACTTGTGCCGAGTTTGGGGTGAAACGGACACGCGCGGACGGGCTCGACGCACGCCCTTGTTCCCCGTGGCCTGCCTATCGGGGTCACTAGCAGTCCATTCGCTTCCAACGCCTCCACCCGCTCTCCCCCGCCGCCGGTGCCGACACTTTATCCGGCCGCCTCCTCACTGCTCACCCTCCGGCCGTCCATACCAGAGCACGTCTCGACATGGCCGCCACCACGCCCGCGCTTTCGTAGGAGTTTTGGCCGTCGCTTGGAGGAGATTTGGTCGTCGCCTTCGTAGCCGGTGGTAGAGGGGATACGACCGGCGGCGACGTTTATGGACCACGGCGGCCACGGCAGCTCCCGACGAGTGCTCCAGAGCGGCCAGTAGCCGACCGCTAACCACCCCTGCTGCATCGAGATGATCATCGCGGCCTCTTTGCCACCAGGACCGCAAGGTATTTGACACTTTGCCCACAAAGGTATGGATAGTGGAGATGAATTTTTCTTCCACCACTTCATTTATTCATCGGACAATTCATCCTCGGATGATGAAGATCTTGTGGTGGCTGCACTGGTCGTTCACGACCACATTGAACGACAACTTCCTCGGTACAAGGCGTCACTCCCTGGCCATGCTCCCAACCTGAACCACAACAGGGAGAGAGGCCACGCCTTGCTCTATGCCGATTACTTTGCGAACACCCCGCTCTTCAAGCCGGATAAATTTCGTCGCCGTTTTCGTATGGCAAGGCATGTGTTCAATCGTATCCGAGAGGGAGTGGTTGCTCATACCCATACTTCGAGTGCAATACAGATGCCCTTGCAAGCTTGGATTATCCTCTTACCAGAAATGCACCGCGGCCATCCGCATGCTTGCATATGGAATTCCAAGCGATCTGGTAGATGAGTATGTGCGTATGAGTGAGTCCACATATCTGTTGTCACTGTACAACTTTTGCAAGACCGTGGTGGCAGTGTTTTGCCCTGAGTACTTGAGGCAGCCAAATGCCGCTGATACATAGAGATTGTTGGCGACCAACACAGCTAGAGGCTTTCCAGGCATGCTTGGCAGCATAGATTGTATGCATTGGGAGTGGAAGAACTGTCCATTTGCTTGGCAGGGCCGGTACAAGGGGCATGTTAAAGCGTGCACTGTCATATTAGAAGCGGTGGCTTCGCATGATCTTTGGATACGACATTCTTTTTTTGACATGGCAGGTTCTCACAATGATATCAACGTGCTGCAACGTTCTCCAGTATTCGCAAGGCTTGCAGAAGGCCACTCCCCACCCGTCAACTTTGAGATCAACGACCACCAGTACAACAAGGGATACTACCTAGCTGATGGTATATATCCTTAGTGGTCAACTTTTGTGAAGACAATCTCAAACCCCCAAGGTGAGAAGAGAAAGAGATTTGCCCAAATGCAAGAGAGTACTAGAAAGAATGTGGAACGTGCTTTTGGTGTGCTTCAATCCCGATGGGGTATCGTTCGAGACCCTGCGCTGATATGGGATGAAGGGAAGCTTTGGGAGGTGATGACTGCTTGCGTGATCATGCACAACATGATCGTCGAGGACGAGCGTGATGGTACAACATCTTCGGCCAAGGATTTGATTTTCAAGGTGAAAATGTTGAGCCCCTGCATCAAGAACCGGCCACGTTTGAACAGTTTGCCCGACTTCATCGTGAAATGCGTGATTGGCACACTCATTTGGATCTTCAAAATGATTTGGTTGACCACATGTGGACTCACGTTGGCAACCAATAGATGTATTGGTTCATTCAAGACAATTTCGATATGGTTGTAAAACTATATTATTAGAGACAATTTCGATTAGGTTGTAAAATGATTTTTATTTTTAGACAATTAATATTTGAACGTGCAAACTTGTTTTCAATATTGAAATATGAATATATGGGCATTTTTGACCGTGGCGGATAGGATGGGGCCAAAGGATGCGTCCGCGCGCTGGACACACGGCCACCGCATCCCAGGACAGGTCCGGACATGACCCCATTGCCCTACCCAAACGGACAGAATCCGGGTAAAACAGACGTCCGTTTGGGGTCATGCGCTGGAGTTAGCCTTACACTTTCAAAATAAATAAATCAAAACCCCTTCGAAATTGCTTCACACACGACAGTCAACGCACGATGCATGCACGATTCTCCTTCCCCAACAGTGCTCCTGCATGCATGCTAGCTGTTGGTGCTATCACGTCTGAATCGTGCATGCATCGGCCGTGCATGCGTCGTGTGTATAGCAGCGCTGAAACCCCTTCCCATTAATTATTTAAAAGTTGGAAATGTTAGCTGGCGGACCCTCTTTCTGCCATCGGATTTTGTTGCACGCGAGGGAAGACATGCCAGACTTTCTAAAGAGTTCGTTGTGGCAAAAAGCTAGCGAACCATGGCTTCTCGAAAACCGCACCACCAAACTAATTGTTTATGTTCCTGAGCCTACATTCGGGGACATGGGATCGAATCCCAGCTGCCCCTTTTTCAAATTAACATGGCGGTTTTTATTTTGTTAAGAGGGCATTTTTTTAGTTTTTAACATGGCATTTTTACTAAAAATTAACATGGAATTTTTTATTTTTTAAGAGGATGTATGAGGTGTATTTGTTTTTCCCAAAAAATTCAATGTAAGGTGTATTTTTTCTCTCAGTTTTTCATGTGTGTCCTTCCACCACACAATACATGCCTTAGATAAAAAGTACTCCCTCCGTTCCCAAATAATTGTCTTTCTAAAGATTTCAACAAATGACTACATACGGAGCAAAATGAATAAATCTATACTCTAAAGCATGTCTACATACATCCATATGTTGTAGTTCATTTGAGATGGCTAGAAAGACAATTATTTGGGAACAGAGGGAGTATTCACTCTGTTTCTTTTTATTTTGCATGTACAAAGTTTGACTAGCTTTGTAGAAAAATGTATCAACATTCACACTATGAAATCAATGTTATTTAGTGCATGACGAAATTAATTTTTATAACATATAACTTTAGTATTGTAGATGTTGGTATATTTTTCTATAAAGTTAGTCAAACATTGTAAAGTTTTGACATTGACCAAATCTTATATTACTAGAAACGAAAGGAGTAACACGCAGTCCCAAATAGGAAGGTAGTAAAAACCGAATCTCTCTTCCTGATTGCATGCACTCACATTTCTCTCTCTCCACCCCACAAATTGATTTTAGGTGCAGCGAGACTCAGTTTACTTTTATTAGATTTTTGATTATTTAGTTGTCGCTAATTAAGCAATTAACTACTTAATTAGCTTTAGGGTATTTTCATCCAAAATTCTCCTCAATTATGCGCCTTGATACCGTGACAAAAAAAATACACCTTACATAAAGAAAAAAGATGGAGTACATGGCAGTTTTACTAAAAAGACTAGAAGATTAAAGCGCATGTTGCTGCGTCCGTTTAACTTGATGAATGGATGATAGAATTTTTGTCAAAACCTGAACGCTGAAAATAATTGAGAAAATTTGGATTACATGTGGGCGAGAGTTGTTCAAAACTCCAGGTAAAGATTCACATAAGCTACAGAAATATGTGCACGGGAAAATTGACTAAGATTTTTAACAACATTATTTAGCATAGCATACAAATATCCGATGTAGTCATTCGACGCATGCCGACCAAGCTTTCGGAAGGTAAACTCTTTGCAGTTTTGAAACTATCGTTGTAATAATTGTACCAAGCATGGCTTTTATCTGTATTGACTAGAGCAATATTATCAAATCAAATGCCAGAAAATTAGGAGCAATCTTTTGAAATCACATCTGAAGAACCTCTAACAAAGAATGACATGGGAAGTGATTAATGAAAGATTACCCAAATCAGACCTAATAATTCAAGAATTAAGGAAACAAAATTAACATGAACATCATATTCAACTGCATGTAGCATTTCCCAGTAAGCTCTTGATAATGGAAAGGTTGTCTCAAGATACGTGTAGTATATCCCTTTTTAGCAAATAGTCCCTCCAAAGAAATATAAGAGCGTGTGGATCACTACTTATTTCTTTACAGAGGGAGTACATACATTATATTACTTGGATGTAGGCATAAATTACAATGAAAAACTGTGCAGATTGCTCAAGTGTCGTGGTTTAATTCTAAGCTGTAGCTTTGACCAAGCACAATAACGCGGCCTCATTTAGGCCATAGACCCTCTAAAAATACATGATCTCCTCAAGCAATATTTCCTACGGTTACCTACTCCTGATGAAAATAAACACTCACAAGTGTGTAACTATGCTTTTAAAATAGGAATCATGGATGACTCGGTGAGATCCTGTATGGGAAAAAACAAGACGATCCTTTTGCTTTTTCTGGCATATGTTCGTTTTTATAGTTTGGTTGAGAGAGAAGATTGTGTACCGGCCCAATGCGCAATTCCGGCCCGATCAACCATAAGAGGCCTAAATAGTTCTCTGGAGCAGTAATCCAAGAGATAATCGAGAACACTAACACAACGTTAGATCAATGCAATCGGCGGCCAACAAAGGCAACACACTGTGGTGGCTTGTAGGTCACCCTGTTTTACTGTTTCCCAATTAACATGGAACTTTCATAATTTTTTGTACATGCCAGATTTTATTGTTAAGAGGAGGGTTTTTTAACTTAAGTACATGGAAATTTTACTAAAAAATAACATAGCCGTTTTTACAATTCTTTGTTCATGGCAGTTTTTATTGTAAGAGGATGATATTTGTAGTAATAATACATGACAACTTCATTACAAGAGGATGGCATTTTTATTACTCGAGGATGAAAATTTTGTTTATAAGAGGATGGCATTTTATTATTACAGGATGGCATTTTTATTTATAAGAGCATGGCATTCTTCATTTTTTATAATAGGATGGTATCTTGATTATAGTGATGATGACATTTTTAAGAGGATGGCATTTTTAGTTTGAGAGGTGGGATTTTTTATTATTTTTAATAAGGTGCCATTTTAAATTTGAGAGTATGGCATTTTTTATTACTCCCACCTTTTCAGCTTATTTTGTTCATGGCATTTTGTCATAAAGAAGAAATTCAATGGGCTTTGGGCCAATTGGGGGTCGCCATGGCCCTCCTAGCTGGTGAATTGGAGAAACATTCGGTGGAGCACCTCTCCCCTGGCGAACAAAAATGTTCGCTAAAGGTTCCCTCTTAGTTGACGTCTCACAGATAAAAATTAATATGGCAGTTTTATATTTTTTGTACATGGAGGTTTTTATTGTTAAGATGGTGTTTTTTCACTTAGGTATATGGAAATTTTACTAACAAAATTAACATGTCAATTATTATATTTTTTTTGCACATGGCAGTTCTTATTGTAAAGAAGATGGAATTTTTATTATTAGTAAGAAGACATTTTATTATAAAGAGGATGATAGTTTTGTTACTAGAGGATGATAGTTTTGTTTATAAGAGAATGACATTTTTATTATTAGAGGACGGAAGATTTATTTATTAGAGCATGTTTTTTTTTCATTTTTATAATAGGATGGTATTTTTATTATAGTAAATTAGTAATGATGGTACTTTTTAGACATGATGACTTTTTTTTTGAAAGGGGGCATTTTAATTTGAGAGGTGATATTATTATTATTATTATTATTATTATTATTATTATTATTAAGATGGTGGATTTTTAATTTGAGAGGATGGCATTTTAATTACTGCCACATTTTTGATATTTTTTTGTTCATGGCATTTTCTCATAAAAAAATAGTGGGCTTTGGGCTAATTGGGGCTTGCCATGACCCTCCTCAATGGCGCTAATGGGAGAAACGTTTGCTGGAGGACCTCTTCACTGGCAAACGAAAACGTTTGCTGGAGGTTCCCCCTCACGTGGCATCTCAATGATAAAAATTTAACATGACAACTTTATAATTTTTTGTACATTACAATTTTAATTGTTAAGAAGATGATTTTTCACTTAGGTACATACAAAGTTTACTAATAAAATTAGCATCGTAGTTTTCATAATTTTTATTCCATGACAGTTTTTATTGTTAGAGGATGATTTTTTATTATTATTAATAACATGACATTTTTATGATAAGAGGATGTCAGTTTTAATACTGGAAGATGGGGTTTTGTTTATAAGAGAATGCAATTTTTATTATTAGAGGATGGTAGTTTTATTTATAAGAGCATCACATTTTTTACATAATAGGATGGCATTTTTATTATAGTTATGATGTCATTGTTGTTATAATTATACCTAGCATCGCTTTTATCTGTATTGACTAGAGAAATATTATAAAATCAAATGGCAGAAAATTAGAAGCAATCTTAAGAAATCACATCCGAACAACTTTGAATAAAGTATGTCATGGGAAGTGATTAATGAAAGATTACCCAAATCAGACCTAATAATTTCAGAATTAAGGATACAAAATTAACATAAACGTCATATTCAACTTCATGTAGCATTTCCCAATTAGCTCTTGATAATGGAAAGGTTGTCTCAAGATACATGTAGTATACCCATTTTTAGTAAATACTCCCTTCGTAAATAAATATAAGAGCGTGTGGATCACTATATATTTCTTCATAGAGGGAGTGCGTACATTATATTACGTGTACGTAAGCATAAATTACAATGAAAAACTATGCAGATTGCTCAAGTATTATGGGTCAATTCTAAACTATAGTTTTGACCAAGCACAATAACACGACCTCATTTAGGCCATAGAGCCTCTAAAAATACATGATCTCCTTAAAAAATATTTCCTCCAGTTACCTACTCGTGATGAAAACAAACACTCACAAGTGTGTAACTATGCTTTTCAAATAGGAATAATGGCTGACTTGGTGAGCTCCTGTATGGCAAAAAACAAGACGAGCCTTTTACTTTTTCTAGCATATGCTTGTGTTTTATAGTTCAACTGAGAGAGAAGTCTGTGTACCGGCCCAATGCACAATTCCGGCCCGATCAACCACAAGAGGCCCAAATAGTTCCCTGGAGCAGGAATCCAAGAGACAACCGAGGATGCTAACACAATGTTAGATCAATGCAATCGGCGGCCAGCAAAGGCAACACACTGTGGCGGCTTCTAGGTCACCCTGTTTTACTGTTTCTTAATTAAGTTGGCAATTTAATAATTTTTGATATGGCAATTTTTATTGTTAAGAGGATGTTTTTTAACTAAAGTACATGGAAATTTTACTAAAAAAAATAACACGGCGGTTTTTACATTTTTTTTGTACATTGCAGTTTTTATTGTAAGAGGATGACATTTTTAGTAATAATACATGGCACTTCCATTATAAGAGGATGGCATTTTTATTACTCGAGGATGACAGTTTTGTTTATAAGAGGATGACATTTTATTATTACAGGACGGCGGTTTTATTTATAAGAGCATGGTATTCTTCATTTATTATAATAGGATGGTTTTTTTATTATAGAGATGATGACATTTTTTAAGAGGATTGCATATTTTTATTTCGAGAGGCGGCATTGTTAATTTGATATATGGGATTTTTATTATTTTTAAGATGGTGCCATTTTTTATTTTAGAGGATTGCTTTTTTTATTACTGCCACTTAATTAGATTATTTATTTATGGCATTTTCTCATATGCAATGGGCTTTGGGGCAACTAAGGGTCGTCATGGCCCTCCTCGTTGCGGAATGAGAGAAACGTTCACTGGAGGACCTCTCCACTGGCGAATGAAAACGTTCGCTGGAGGTTCCCTCTTAACTGGCATCTCATAGATAAAAAATAATATGACAGTTTTATATTTTTTTGTACATGGAGTTTTTTATTGTTAAGAGGGTGTTTTTCACTTAGGTGCATTGCAATTTTACTAAAAATTAACATGTTAATTATTATATTGTTTACATGACGTTTTTTTGTTAAGAGGATGGAATTTTTATTATTAGTAAGAAGGCATTTTTGTTACTGGAGGATGGCAGTTTTGTTTATAAGTGGGTGGCATTTTTATTATTAGAGGATGCCAGATTTATTTATAAGAGCATGTTTTATTTTTATTTTTATAGGAAGATGGCATTTTTATTATAGTGATGATTGCATTTTTTGACAGGATGACATTTTTTTATTTTGAAAGGTGGCATTTTAAATTTGAGAGGTGGTACTATTATTATTTTAAAGATGGTGGCATTTTTAATTTGAGTGGATGTCACTTTTTATTACTACCACTTTTTTGAGTTTTTTGTTTCATGGCATTTTCTCATAAAAAATAGTGGGCTTTGGGCTAATTGGGGCTCGCCATGGCCCTCCCCGATGGCGTATGGGAGAAATGCTTCCTGGAGGACTCTCCCGTGCCGAACAAAAACGTTCATTGAAGGTTCCCTCTCACGTGACGTCTTCATGATAAAAATTAACACAAGAGTTTTATAATGTCTTTTACATATAAGTTTTTATTGTTAAGAGGATGATTTTTCACTTAGGTACATGACAATTTTACTAGAAAATTAGCATGGCAGTTCTCATAATCTTTTGTCCATGGCAGTTTTTATTGTAAGAGGATGATACTTTTATTATTAATAACATAACATTTTTATGATAAGAGGATGTCATTTTAATACTTGAGGATGGCGGTTTTGTTTATAAGAGGATGCAATTTTTATTATTTGAGGATGGTTGTTTTATTTATAAGAGCATCACATTTTTCATTTACATAATAGGATGGCATTTTTATTATAGTTATGATGACATTGTTGTAATAATTGTACCTAGCATGGCTTTTATCTGTATGGATTAGAGAAATATTATCAAATGAAATGTTAGAAAATTTGAAGCAATCTTTTGAAATCACATTTGAAGAACTTCGAATAAAGTATGACATGGGAAGTGATTAATAAAAGATTACCCAAGTCATACCTAATAATTCAAGAATTACTAAAACAAAATTAACTTGAACGTCATATCCAACTTCAGGTGGCATTTCCCAATTAGATCTTCATAATGGAAAGGTTGTCTCAATATACGTGTAGTATATATAGCCATTTTTAGTAAATACTCCATTCATTAAGAAATATAAGAGCGTTTAGATCACTACTTATTTCTTTACAGAGTGGGCAAATACATTATATTACCTGGATGTAAGCATAAAATTACAATGAAAAACTGTGCAGATTGCTTAAGTGAGATGGTTCAATTTTAAGCTGTAGTTTTGACCAAGCACAATAACGTGGCCTCATTTAGGCCATAGAGCCTCTAAGAATGCATGATCTCCTAAAGCAATATTTCCTCCGGTTGCCAGCTCGTGATGAAAACAAACACTCACAAGTGTGTAAGTATGCTTTTAAAATAGGAATCATGGCTGACTTGGTGAGTATGTAAAAAGACAAGACAAGCCTTTTACATTTTCTGGCATATGCTCGTGTTTTATAGTTCGGTTGAGAGAGAAGCATGTGTACCGGCCCAATGCGCAATTCCGGCTCGATCAACCACAAGAGGCCCAAATAGTTTTGTGGAGCAGCAGTCCAAGAGACAATCAAGGACGCTAACACAAGTTAGATCAACGGAATCGGCGGCCAGCAATGGTAACACACAGTGTGGGTTTGTAGGTCACCCTGTTTTACTATTTCTCAATTAACATGGTAGTTTTATAATTTTTTGTAGTTGGCAGTTTTTATTGTTAAGAGGATGTTTTTTAACTTAAGTACATGGAAATTTTTACTAAAGAATAACATGGCAATTTTTGCAATTGTTTGTACATGGCAGTTTTTATTGTAAGAGGATGACATTTTTAGTAATAATGCATGGAACTTTCATTATAAGAGGATGGCATTTTTATTATTGGAGGATCACAATTTTGTTTATAAGAGGGTGGAATTTTATTATTACAGGGTGACAGTTTTATTTATAAAAGCATTGCATTCTTCATTTTTTTATAATAGCATGGTATTTTTGTTATAGTGATGATGACATTTTTTAACAGGATGGCATTTTTTATTTTTAGAGGTGGCATTTTTAATTTGAGAGGTGGGATTTTTATTACTTCAAGGGTGCCATTTTTAAATCTAGAGGATGGCATTTTTTTATTACTGCCACATTTTTAGATTATTTTGTTCATGGCATTTTCTCATAAAAAAATTTCAATGGCCTTTGGGCCAATTGGGGGTCGCCATGACCCTTGTCGCTAGTGAATGGGAGAAACGTTCGTTGGAGGACCTCTCTCCTGGCGAACGAAAATGTTTGTTGGAGGTTCCCTCTTAGCTAACGTTTTAGAGATAAAAATTAATAAGGTAGTTTTAGATTTTTTTTGTACATGGAGGTTTTTATAGTGAAGCGAGTGCTTTTTCACATAGGTACATGGCAATTTTACTAATAAAATTAACATGTCAATTATTATAATTTTTATGTACAGTTTTTATTCTAAGATGATGGAATTTTTATTATTAGTAAGAAGGCAATTCTATTATAAAGAAGATGGCATTTTTGTTACTAGAGAATGGTAGTTTTGTTTATAAGAGGATGAAATTTTTGTTATTAGAGGATGTCAGATTTATTTATAAGAGGATGTTTTTCTTTTCATTTTTAAATCAATGGAATTGGCGGCCAGCAACGGCAATGCACCGTGGAGGCTTCTAGGTCACCCTATTTTACTGTTTATCAATTAACATGGCAAATTTATAATGTTTTGTGCATGACAGTTTTTTTGTTAAGAGGATGTTTTTTAACTTAAGTACATGGAAATTTTACTAAAAAATAACATTACAGTTTGTACAATTTTTTGTACATGGCAGTTTTTACAATTTTTTGTACATGGAAATTTTACTAAAAATTTACATGGCAGTTTGTACATTTTTTTGTGAACGTCGACTATATGACACTTCACCATATTTGTGCCTAAGGGAATGCATTGTGGAGTAGTTATTAGATGATGGGTTGCTAGAGTGACAGAAGTTTAAACCCTAGTTTATGCGCTACTTCGTGAAGGAACGATTTGGATCCAAAAGTTTAATGCTATGGTTAGATTTTATCTTAATACTTTTCTCATAGTTACGGATGCTTGCGAGGGGTTAATCACAAGTAGAAGGTTTGTTCAAGTAAGAACAACACCTAAGCACCGGTCCACCCACATATCAAATTATCAAAGTAGTGAACACAAATCAAACCAACATGATGAAAGTGACATGGTAAAATTCCAGTGTACCCTCAAGAATGCTTTTCTTATCATAATTGACTATTTTGGACCGTCCTTTGCCACAAAAGGATGGGCTACCTTGCTGCACTTTATTTACCGTTATCATTACTTGTCTGTTACAAATTATCTTGCTATCAAACAACTTGTTACCGACAATTTCAGTGGTTGCATACATTACCTTGCTGAAAACCACTTGTCATTTCCTTCTGCTCCTTGTTGCGTTTGTCAATCTTACTTATCGAAAGGACTACGATTGATCCCCTATACTTGTGGGTCATCACACAATCAACCTTAGAGTGGTGATACTATAACCAACACGCTAACAAGTGTTTTTCACACATCATGGTTCACTTGTCGGCATTCCGGTTACAACCAACATGGAGACCAAGAAATGAATGATGATGGCAAGAAGTATCACTACATCAAGAACTCATAAGAGGTTGTGCAATTCCCGTGACATTCTTAACATGAAAGAGGGCAACACTCGAAGGTAGAGTGGATTAGAAGCTGAATTGTCTTCTTGATCTACAGAATTGATAACTCACAAGTATAGGGGATCATTTGTAGCCTTCTTCGATAAATAAGAGTGTCGAACCCAACGAGGAGCTAAAGGTAGAACAAATATTCCCTCAAGTTCTATCGACCACCGATACATCTCTACGCACACTTATCGTTTGCTTTACCTAGAACAAGTATGAAACTATTTTGCGAGAATAAAACTACGAGTACTTTGTGAGAATAAAACTATGAATAAATTGCAAGGTAATAAAAGTGGATAAATTTTGTCAATAAGAAAGTCATTTATCCCTAGGCAATCGATAACAAGTACCGATAATCATTCTTGCAATTTTATATGAGGGAGAGGCATGAGATAACATACTTTCTCCACTTGGATCATATATATGCACCTATGATTGGACCCCTAGCAAGCATCCGCAACTACTAAAGATCATTAAGGTCGTGAAACTCAACCATAGCATTAAGTATCAAGTCCTCTTTACTCCCATACGCCATAACCCACTTATTCGCGTTTAGCCTGCCGTCACCCCCGCAACACTGACAATAAGCAAACCATCGATGTCTACTACGCAACTTTATTCTTGTAGACACGTGTTGGGCCTCCAAGCACAGAGTTTTGTAGGACAATAGCAATTTTTTCTCAAGTGGATGACCTAAGGTTTATCAATCCGTGGGAGGCGTAGAATGAAGATAGTCTCTCTCAAGCAACCCTGCAATCAAATACAAGAAATCTCTTATGTCCCCAACACACCCAATACAATGGCAAATTATATAGGTGCCCTAGTTCGGCGAAGAGATGATGATAAAAGTGTAGTATGGATAGTAGACATGAGTTTTTGTAGTGCGAACAATAAAAAAACAGCAAGGTAGTAAATGGTAAAACAAAGCACAACCGGTATTGCAATGATGTAAAATGAGGCCTAGGGTGCATACATTCACTAGTGCAATCTCTTAACAATGCTAACATAGTTGGATCATATGACTATCCCTCAAAGTGCAACAAAGAATCACTCCCGAGTTCCTATTAGCGGAGAACAAAAGATAGAAATTGTTTGTAGGGTACGAAACCACCTCAAAGCTATTCTTTCCGATCGATCTATCCTAGAGTTCGTACTAAAATAATAGCAAGCTATTCTTTCCGATCGATCTAATCAAGAGTTCGTACTAAAATTAACACCATATGACACATATCAACCAACCACTAGTAGAAAACAGGGCCTTTCGTTCAGGCTAGATAAGCCCATTAGTCCCGGTTCTGTCATGAACCAGGACCCATGGGGGCATTGGTCCCGGTTTGTGAGGCCAGGGGGCCTGTCGGGCCTCGTGTGGGCATTGGTCCCGGTTCGTTTGGCCCCTTTGGTCTCAGTTGGTGGGACGAACCAGGACCAATGGGCCTCGCTCCTGGCCCACCACCATTGGTCCCGGTTGGTCTCTTGAACCGAGACCAAAGGGTGTCTTTTAGTCCCGGTTCAAGCCATGAACCGGGACCAATGGTGATCCTATATATACCCCCTCGCCGGTGAGCAGAGCACTCCACACTGCTCTTTTTTTTCTGGATGGCGAGGGGAGGGCTTTGTGGTGCTCTAGCTCACCTCCTATGCACATGAGGTGTTCGATGGAATGCCCGAGCCACACTACTTAGGCTTTCTCCTATCCAAGCTCGACCTCCAAGCTCCATTTTCCTCAATATTTGTCTAGTTTAGCGGTCCATCCCGTCTCGTCCCCGTCTTCACCGCTGTCGATCGCCCGCGCCGATCTCGTCGCCGGCACCACCGTGGTGAGCCTCTTGTACTTATCTTCTTTCTGAAAGGAAAAGATTCTTACTTGTATGTTTAGATAGATACTTGTAGATACTTGTATAATTTTCTTACTTTTATTATTGCTTCTTATTATATAGTGCGATGGTTTTGGTATCTGCCCCCGTCGGCCCTCGTCCTGTCTATGATTCGGATGTGGTATATATTATCTTTTATAACTATTTGGTTCATTTATTGTTTATGACATTTATGCCGACCAATGTGACATAGATTTTATTTATCTAGGAGGTATGTGAACCGAAAATTCCAACCGACCCTATTGTCGAGAGGTTAAATTTAGTTAAAGAAGAAAACAACTTGAAGGAAAAAATAAAAAAAATTGAGGAGGAGAAGATGATATTGGAGTTGCATGTTGCGGATGTCGTCGAAAATCAAAAGATCAAGATGGATGCAATGCGCTTGAAGATTAGAAAGATTAGAAAATATGCCATTCATACCGAGGCTCGGTATCATTATGCCGTTGGATCAATTGTTACCTTGGTTGCGATTATGATCGCATTTGTTTTCGCATTGAAATGTTTTACATAGTTTCAATGTATGGTTTAATTAATTAGATGCTCTGGAGAGCTATATGTTGTTCAATGAGAGAACTATGTATGTACTTTAGTTTTGATGTGATGATTAACTTCTATTAATTTGGTCACTTAATTATCTATTCATGATGTTCTATAATGGTTTTTGACACACTTACGCAGATGAACCGGCAATGGATGTACGGTGACAGACACACCTCCGAGTACATTAACGGCGTGCATAATTTTCTCAAAGTGGCTGAGGCAAACAAGCAGAATGGTTTTATGTGTTGTCCATGACCTATATGTGGGAATATGAAGTCTTACTCTGACTCGAAAACCATTCACACCCACCTGCTTTATAAGGGTTTCATGCCACACTATAATGTTTGGACCAAGCACAGAGAAATAGGGGTTATGATGGAAGACAGCGAAGAAGAAGAGGACGATGACAACTATGTGCCCCCTGAATATGGTGATGCTGCAACGGGGGAAGCTATTGAAGATCAAGAGGAACCAAACGATGTACCCGATGATGATCTCCGCCGGGTCATTGTTGATGCAAGGAGACAATGCGGAAGTCAAAACGAGAAGCTGAAGTTCGATCGCATGTTAGAGGATCACAAAAAAGGTTTGTACCCCAATTGCGAAGATGGCAACACAAAGCTCGGCACCGTACTGGAATTGCTGCAGTGGAAGGCTGTCACACCCCTAGCTTCTGGCAATGCACTAGTGCTAGCCTTTGGTGATGCATCATGTTTACCTTTTACAGAAAGTTGAAATGGGGATGACAGAACCCCCAACACCCCGTTAAACCATCTAGGGTTTACTAAAATCATTTTCACTGAACCCAAAATGCCCTTCTAAAATGTTCATCATCTTTGCCTTGGTCTAGAACCTCTGGCAAAAATGGTGCACAAATTTCTAGGTCATCAAAAGGTCACTGGATTAAATCATATGTTATTTGAATTTGGGCAGTTAAATGCTAGTAAATATTTCAAATGTCCAAATAATCCTAAACTGAAATGTTCCATGTTGGATATTTCTATAAAGTGGGCATGTGCACTTTGGTGATTTTTGAAAGGGTCTAGGTATTTTTAGAAAAGCCCTGAAGTTACAGAAGTAATAGAAAACAGAAAGTAAAAGAAAACGAACTTACCTGGGCCAACTCACCTTTGCAGCCACCTGGCGGCCCAAGTGGCCGGCCCAGCCCACCTGGCCCCCTCTCATGTCGTTTTCCTCCTTGTCAGGAGGACGAGCGCGTGGCCCACGCATGCCGGCGCATGCCCGGCCACCTCTTGCTTGCCGCTTCGCCCTGGCCTCTTCGGGTGGCGCCACGCAGCCCCCTGGAACCCCCTCGCTCACTCCCATGACCCTATCCCCTTCCCTGGCTCTCTCTCTCACACACACCAAGCGCAGCCGTCGCCGCCGTTCGCCGCCACCGCGCCCAGAGCCACTGCCTCACCTCGCCGACCCGCTCAGAAGAACCGCATGGTCGCCTTCATCATCTACGAGGAGCCACGCGACGCCGGACGCCCCGCATCACCGGCTACCTCGTCTTCTTCCTCCTCTGCCGCCGGAGATCGCCGGCGCCCGTTCGTCGTCCATGGTGCCTCCCCGAGCCCACTGAGTCCTCCGTTGGAATCCCAGTGAGCCCCTCCATCTTTCCCCTCATTCCCCGCGCTCTAACTTGCGCGCTAGCCACCACCCCGCGAACACCCGACGCCGTCGTGCGCCATGGCCAGCAAGCTCCATGCTTTCGAGCCCCTCCGCTCAGGCCAGTTGCTCCAACCTGCTTCTGCTGCCCTGTAGGTGCTGCCTAGCCACTCCGTTCGCTCGCCCGAGCAGCGTAGCCCCGCGACCGCACATGCCGAGCTCTGTCCTCCGCAAAACTCGTCGCCGGTGCCTCTACAGGCCACCCTAGCTCCAGCCGCCACCACCACTGGATGTGGCCCTCCGCCAACTCCTCGTAGATGCTCCCTGCGCACCAAAATGGTCCCGGGCCTGGTAAGGCGACACCCGTGGAAATACCGTGCATGAGGCCGCAAAGTGATATGAAGTGTTACATGCTAGATCGGTGTGGCGTTGAGTCAGGGTCCTGACAAAGGCGGAGAATGGTCTACCTGACAAAGGATTTGAGAAGCTACTGAAAATATTGAAGAAGAAGCTTCCAAAGGATAACGAATTGCCCGACAGTGCGTATGCAGCAAAGAAGGTTGTATGCCCTCTAGGATTGGAGGTGCAGAAGATACATGCATGCCCTAATAACTGCATCCTGTACCATGGTGCGTACGAGGATTTGAACGCATGCTCGGTATGCGGTGCATTGGGGTATAAGATCAGACGAGATGACCCTGGTGATGTTGACGGCGAGCGCCCTCGGAAGAGGGTTCCTGCCAAGGTGATGGGGTATGCTCGTATAATACCATGGTTGAAACGCCTGTTCAGAAACAAAGAGCATGCCAAGTTGATGCGATGGCATAGAGAGGACCGTAAGAAAGACGGGAAGTTGAGAGCACCCGCTGACGGGTCGCAGTGGAGAAAAATTGAGAGAAAGTACTGGGAAGAGTTTGCAGGTGACGCAAGGAACGTATGGTTTGGTTTAAGCGCGGATGGCATTAATCCTTTTGGGGAGCAGAGCAGCAATCACAGCACCTGGCCCGTGACTCTATGTATATATAACCTTCCTCCTTGGCTGTGCATGAAGCGGAAGTTCATTATGATGCCAGTTCTCATCCAAGGCCCTAAGCAACCCGGCAACGACATTGATGTGTACCTAAGGCCATTAGTTGAAGAACTTTTACAACTGTGGATTGGAAATAGTGCACGTGCGTGGGATGAGCACAAACATGAGGAATTTGACCTGCATGCGTTGCTGTTTGTCACCATCGATGATTGGCCTGCTCTCAGTAACCTTTCAGGACAGACAAAACAAGGGATACCACGCATGCACGCACTGTTTAGTTGACACCAAAAGTATATACCTGGACAAATGCAGGAAGAACTGCTTCCGGTTGCATTGAGGGGGCTTCTACCAGAAAACGTTCGATTAGCCATTGTGAAGCTATGTTCATTCCTCAATGCAATCTCTCAGAAGGTGATCGATCCAGAAATCCTACCAAGGTCAAGGAGTGATGTGGTGCAATGTCTTATCAGTTTCGAGCTGGTGTTCCCACCATCCTTCTTCAATATCATGACGCACGTCCTAGTTCATCTAGTCGACGAGATTGTCGTTCTAGGCCCTGTATTTCTACACAATATGTTCCCGTTTGTGAGGTTCATGGGAGTCCTAAAAAATATGTCCGTAACCGCGCTAGGCCAGAAGGAAGCATCTTCATGGGCCATCAAACATAGGATGTCATTGGGTTTTGTGTGGACTTCATTCCTGACCTTAAGAAGATAGGTCTCCCTCAATCGCGGTATGAGGGGAGACTGGGTGGAAAAGGCATGCTAGGAGGGGACTCAATAATATGTAGGGACGGGCATTCTTAGTCTCAAGCACACTACACGGTTCTATAGAATTTTACCTTGGTGACCCTGTATGTCGATGAACACAAGAACATTCTGCTCTCCAAACACCCGGACCAGTGTGACGACTGGATTACATGTGAACACATTAGGAGTTTCGGCAGTTGGTTCCAAACACGTCTCAGGTGTGACAACACTGTTTCTGATGACCTGTAATCGTTGGCGAGGGAACCATCTTCGACTGTAATGACTTACAAAGGGTATGAGATAATTGGGAATACATTTACGCGATCGCCCAAGATCAAAAGAGAACCAACCAAAATAGTGGTGTCCGCTTTGATGCAGCAACCAAGAGGGGAAATGACGCATATTATGGTTACATAGTGGACATATGGGAACTTGACTATGGATATGATATTAAGGTCCCTTTGTTTAAGTGCAAATGGGTCAATCTGTCAGGAGGCGGGGTACAGGTAGACCCACAGTACGAAATGACAACAGTGGGTCTGAACAATCTGGGGTACACAGATGGACAATTCGTCCTAGCCAATGATGTGGCGCAGGTTTTCTATGTGAAGGACATGTCTACCAAACCGAGAAAAAGAAAAGATAAGGAAGCGGATACATCATACGATGAGCCAAAGCGCCACATAGTTCCTGCAGGAAAAAGAGACATCGTGGGGTTGGAGGGTAAGACAGACATGTCTGAAGATTATGAAAAGTTTCTTGAAATTCCTCCCTTCAAAGTCAAGGCTGACCCAAGCACCCTGTTAAACAATGAAGATTATCCATGGTTACGGTGCAATAAGCAAAGGACACAAGCGAAGAAAAAGTGAAGACTTTCTATCAATAACTATTATGATGATGCCTTTGATCTAGAATATAACTGCAGTTACATGTGAACAAATGAAATCCCTTTGTAACAGATGAGTTTTCGTCCGAAACCCTGATACTTCCAAAGAGATTGTCTGTTTTGTACACGAAGTGCATCCAGTTTTTGTCGTAACCCTCTCAACTTTTTAGCACATGCTATGTGGGTGAAATGATGATACCATGCCAAATTTCAACCTTTTCAGAGTTCAATTGTAGTGCTTTTCAATTTAAGGGTCATTTAGCTCAAAAACAAAATCAGTACAGGCATGAAAAATACCAAATGAAGTGAGAGAGGGTTGAAAATTGATGATGTGGCTTTGAATGGTGCATTTTGAACACACAAAAAGTCTAGAGTTTTAATAAGTTAAAAAAATGGAATCCCTTTGTAACACATGAGTTTCCGTCCGAAACCCTGATACTTCGAAAGAGATTGTCCATTTTGCACACGAAGTGCATCCAGTTTTTACCGTAACCCTCTCAACTTTTTAGCACATGCTATGTGTGTGAAATGATGATACCATGCCAACTTTCAACCTTTCCAGAGTTCATTTGTAGTGCTTTTCAATTTCAGGGTCATTTAGCTCAAATAATGAACTAATAGCAAAAAGAATGAACTAAAATAACCAATTAAAATATTCTGTTATGATCAACTAAAACAAAACTATAATATCCTTCAATAGCAAAAAGAATCAACTAAAAAGCTTTTATAAAACTCCAATAGCAAAAGGAATCAACTCAAAAAACTTTTATAAACCTCCAGTATTATTGAAACTAAAATTATATAAAATTTATGCAACCAAAGTTATCAAAGTATTTTCTGTTCAAAACATTAAAAGCAAAAAGAATGTTCATAAAGAATTTTTTTGTTAGAAACTTTAATAGCAAAAAGAATTATTATAAAGAATTTTTGTGTTAGAAACTAAAATAACAAAAATCTGTTTTTGAATATAATGATAAAACACAGTAATATTAAATAGCAGGAAAAAGAATCACTCAAAAATTTATTTTATAGTAAAGTTATTCAAAAACTAGTGATTCACACAAATTTCAAAAAAATTCAAATTTAAACTATTCAAATTGGAAAACAAATGGCACTAACAGAAAGTTTATAATTTTTATTACCTAAAAGCAAAAAGAACTAAAAAATAAAGCAAAAAACAAAAGAAAATAAATAATGCAAAAAACAGAAAAAGAACTGGGAAAAATAAAAAAAATGCCACCTACTAGGCCACCACGGCCTGAATACGACTAGAAACCCTACCATGGGCCAGGATTCAGGCCCGCAGAAGGCCGAGCAGGCCCATCAGGAATAGCAGTGACAATTAGGCACGTAAGCCTGCAATCGAGAGGAGCTCGAGAGGGGTGCGGCAGTGGGGATTATAAACCACCGCGCGCCCCTCTCAACTAGGGAGGTGGGACTAAAGCTTTCGCCACGGGCAGCACGAGGCCTTTGGTCCCGGTTGGTGGCACCAACCGGTACCAAAGGGGGGCATTGGTACCGGTTCATGGCACCAACTGGTACCAATGCCCCCCTATGGTACCGGTGGGTGCCACCAACCAGTACCAAAGGCCTCTGTTTCCCGCCATTTGGGCTGCTGAAAAGAGACCTTTGGTACCGGTTGGTGGCACCAACTGGTACCAAAGGGGGGCATTGGTACCGGTTGGTGCCATGAACCGGTA
>NC_041391.1:686462042-686462556 GCF_002162155.2 Triticum dicoccoides
CCCAGGTCCGCGCCGCCCGCGCTAGGTCCGGCCGGCTTCCTCCAATATGCATTTTTGTTATATATGTTGATGATGATATGAGGATGTTGATGATATGATGATGTTTTTTTTCATATATGTATTAATTTTTTATTTAAGTTGTTAGTAGATATCTATTTTAGGTTAGTGCATTTTATCACTAATTTTAGGTTAGTTGATCGATTTTGTGCATTTTAGGTTTGTTGTACCGATAACTTCGACATGAGGGGGGGTCGATATACCCCCTCCCCAATAACATTATTTTCTATGTATATGTCGTCGTTGTCGATATAACCCCTCCCCGATAATTTCGACGTGAGGGGGGGGGTTGATATACCCCCTCCCCGATAACTTCGACATGAGGGGGGGGGGTCGATATACCCCCTCCCCGATAACATTTTTTTCTATGTATATGTTGTCGTTGTCGATATACCCCCTCCCCGATAACTTTGACATGAGGGGGGTCGATATACCCCCTCCGTGATAACATTTTTTT
>NC_041391.1:686462757-686499509 GCF_002162155.2 Triticum dicoccoides
ATGTATATGTCATCGTTGTCGATATACCCCCTCCCCGATAACTTCGACATGAGGGGGGGGGGTCGATATACCCCCTCCGCGATAACATTTTTTTCTATGTATATGTCGTCGTTGTCGATATATATACCCCCTCCCCGATAACTTCGACATGAGGAGAAGAAGAAGGAGAGGAAGAAGAGGAGAAAAAAATAAGAAGAGGAAGAAGAAGAAAAAAAGAGGAGAAGAAGAAGGAATAGAGGAAAAGAAGAAAAAATAGAAAAAAATCTATTTTTTCTTCTTCTCCTCTATTCCTTCTTCTTCTCCTCTTTTTTTCCTTCTTTTTTTTCTTCTATTTTTTTCTTCTTCTCCTCTATTTTCTTCTTCTTCTTCCTCTTCTTATTTTTTATCGGAAACTAGGGTGTCGGAAACTAGGGTAGAGGGTCAAGGGTCGCCGAGGGGTCGAGGGTCGTCGAGGGGTCGAGGGTCGCCGAGGGGTCTATGTTTGCCACTATTAATATATCCATCTCTCATGTTTGTATATTAATTGCCATGCTGTAATATTTGAAGAAACTATGGATCAACAAAGAGACTTCGAACAAGAAGAGATATTGGAGGACATAATCCGCGACGGAGGTGATGTCTTGTTGTTTCTCAATGACCTCGAAGAAGGTCTGGAAGAAGAGGAAGCAGGCCACGATGATCAAACAATGGAGGAGGAAAGTCATGATTGTGATGGTGGCTCCGGCGACCGTGATGACAGCTTCGGTGACCGAACGGAGTCGGGATCAGCTGTTGCAAAGTCCGGCGAGGTATAAGCGATACCTCGTCCTTGTGTCATATAAAGGAAATATTGTTGATGCTAATAGAAGCATCATGAATTTTAATAGGGGCCACGACCGAAGTGGCGTCCCTTAAGAAGGCGCTATCCGAGGCCGAAGACAAAGCGGCCAAGGAGCGCACCGAGCGTGAGAAACAGGAGGCTCGGGTTGATGAGGTCCAGCAAGAGCTCCAGGACTTCGTCAAAAAATTTGAATCCTTGGAGTGTGACTCCAAGACGCAAGAGTCCAAGCTTGTGAAGGCCCTCCAGAGCATGCAAGACGCCAAGGCCGAAGCCCAAAAGGCCCTCCAGGAGATTCAGGCGGCCAAGATGATAGCGGCACGTAAGGCATTCATTATGCAAAGCAAGCATGTAAAGGAGACTTTCCTTTTACTTACCCGAATTTGGAGCTCTCCAGGAGCATTCGCAGGTCTGCGGCGCAGCATATCGAATGCCACGGAGTTCTACCGTGCCGAAGAAGGGAGCTCGAAGGAGAAGTTGTTCTGGTCTCAATATACTGGGACCGAACATCCAATGCCCTTGAGCGACCAGCTGAAGCAACTGGTCGAACTGCACAAGGCGGCTAAACTGGCCATGAAGGACTTCATAGTCCGGCTGTGGCCTGGCGTGCCCCTGCCCAGCAGCTACTTCGGCCTTGTAAAGCAGATGGAAATGCCTGTCCGTGACTTGAAGTCATTAAGCGGTCCGTCTGCATTGAAGGTGCACGCAGGGCCTTGGCCCGTGCGAAAGTGTACTGGGTGAAGATGGATGCCGAGAAGCTGGTGACGGAGGGGCTGCCGAAGGGCAAAGAGCATCGCCACCTCGAACAGTATTATGACAATGTCCTGAAGGGTGCCCGTATTGTGGCGAATGAATGTGCTAAGGATGTAATGTTTGAATGAATGTACTCATGTCATCCTATAATATGAAAACGAGTTCATGTGCGCTATATAACGCTTGTTGATTTAAAATATTACCTTCTGTGCGGCTGTTTATAAAGTCTGAGAGTTGGCCAGTCGTCGGCTTCTGCCCCCATGTAACTAGTACTGGGTTGTTCGGGATAAATCTATACACTATTTATCCAAAATTTTGGTCCTTTAAGGAGGTGTTTAGCGCAACGAATAAGGCAATCGGACTATACAGCTTTATCACTCTCACTTAGCCATAGCAGTCTACAATTTTAAATTTTGGCGAAGCCCCTAGTATTCGGAAGGCTGAACTTGGGGCGCTATACACGCCTAAATCGGACAACGTCGATTCCTCGCCTGAAGCGGAGAAAATCTTTAAGGATTTGAGATCTCTCGAACAACGACTAGCTCTCGCCTCATCATGATATTCAGTTTTCGGCTTTCTCTACTGAGGTGCTCGTCCGGAAGAACCGGGACACAATCGCAGTAGTTCTCCCTGTGCTACCTTAGCCGATATAGCGGAACGTAAGTTACCAGAACATAGGAGCCGGGCAAACCTAACTATTGACCCAAGACACGATTTGGAGCTGATGCATATAATGCTATAAGTTTGGGGTGCCGCATTGTCGAAAGTGTTTGGACTTTTTTGCCATGTTATGGGGTCCACTGAAGCCCTTGGCAAGCGAGACGTACCAAAATGTACGGGTGCAATTTGGAATAAATAAGCAGCAAAGGAAAAGGATAAAGACATGCAATAGTAAGCTGACGCTGTACATTATTTTCCATTGTTATTTAAATAATACATCAAAGCGTATGTATACAAGTAGTGCGGTAAGCGAAATACGACTATTTGACATGTTCTGGCCAAGGGTAAGTTGTATTTGGGTATGTAAAACAGGTATAACGATCGTTATCAGAGACCACCTGAGGATTCCCTTATACGTCAAAGCTTCTTGTCTCCTTGGTGTTTCCTTCCCGTGATGTGTCCGGTAGTCGGACAATCGGAGGAGCCTCCGAAAATAGGGACCTGAAAAGAAAAGGTGTGAAAATACACAGATCCTGGGGCGGTTGAGCCGCATTGTGGACCGTGTCGTAGCCGTGCCTCCGCCTATGCCCATGGTATTTTGAGTGTGTAATTATGTACGCACGACACAAATTTCACCGCTTGACTGGGACTAGGGCGGAGGCCGAATTGCTAGGCGAGCTCTGGACGTGCCGGACGATCCTGTTGCAGGGTACTCCGGACTTGCTTGACGGTGTCCGGGAGCTTTATCGCTGAATTGGCGGTCTGCCTAAGAAGGCTGCTTTGTACTTCTGCTGCGAGGGCCGCAGTGTGCTCCTCCGTTCGGAGCGAGCGCTCTGTGTTTCCATTAACTGTTATAACCCCTCGAGGTCCTGGCATTTTGAGCTTGAGGTATGCGTAATGCGGTACTGCATTGAATCTGGCAAATGCGGTTCGTTCGAGCAGTGCATGATAGCCACTGCGGAAGGGGACGATGTCGAAGATTAACTCCTCGCTTCGAAAGTTGTCCGGAGATCCGAAGACCACTTCCAGTGTGATTGAGCCCGTGCAACAGGCCTCTACACCTGGTATGACACCTTTAAAGGTGGTTTTTGTAGGTTTGATCCTTGAGGGGTCGATGCCCATTTTGCGCACTGTATCCTGATAGAGCAGGCTCAGGCTGCTGCCACCATCCATAAGGACTCGTGTGAGATGGAATCTGTCAATGATGTGGTCGAGGACCAATGCGGCCGAACCGCCATGACGGATACTGGTGGGATGGTCCATGCGATCGAAAGTGATCAGACAAGAAGACCATGGGTTGAACTTTGGGGCAACTGGCTCCATCGCATAGACGTCCCTTAGTGCACGCTTCCGCTCCCGCTTGGGAATATGGGTTGCGTATATCATATTCACCATTTTTACCTGGGGAGGAAATTTCTTCTATCCTCCTGTGTTCGGCGTCCGGAGCTCCTCGTTGTCATCGCTATGCAGCCCCTTTTCCTTGTTTTCGGCATTCAACTTGCCGGCCTGTTTGAATACCCAGCATTCTCTGTTGGTGTGGTTGGCCGGTTTATCAGGGGTGCCATGAATTTGACACGAGCGATCGAGTATGCGGTCCAGACTGGACGGGCCCGGATTGTTTCTTTTGAATGGCTTTTTCCGCTGACCGGATTTAGAGCCACTAAATCCGGCATTGACTGCCGTGTCTTCGACACTATCACTGTTTTTGTGACGCTTGTATTTGTTGCGTCGTGGTTTGTCGTTGCTATCTCTGGCTTTTGATGTGCCAGGATTGCTTGCTGTGTTGTTGCTACGAGCCAACCAGCTATCCTTTCCCGCACAAAAGCGGGTCATGAGTGTCGTGAGGGCTGCCATGGACTTTGGCTTTTCTTGGCCAAGATGTCGGGCAAGCCACTCGTCACGGATGTTATGCTTAAAGGCCGCTAGGGCTTCGGCATCCGGACAGTCGACAATTTGGTTCTTTTTAGTGAGGATCCGAGTCCAAAATTTCCTGTCTGACTCTCCGGGCTGTTGGGTTATGTGACTTAGATCATCAGCATCCGGTGGTCGCACATAAGTGCCCTGGAAGTTGTCCAGGAATGCATCTGCCAGGTTCTCCCAACTCCCGATGGAGTTTGCTGGCAAGCTATTCAGCCAATGCCGAGCTGGTCCCTTGAGTTTTAGTGGGAGGTACTTGATGGCGTGCAGATCATCTCCGCGGGCCATGTGAATGTGGAGGAAGAAATCTTCTATCCATACCGCGGGGTCTGTAGTACCATCATATGATTCAATGTTCACGGGTTTAAACCCTTATGGGAATTCATGATCCATTACTTCATCAGTGAAGCATTGGGGGTGTGCGGCGCCTCTGTGCCGGGCTACATTGTATTCGGCCCGGCCGGATTTGTTGGTATACCCGGCGTGACGGTCATCGTCACGCGTTGGGGCGCGCCCCCGTGATCTGTAGATCGATCTTGACTGTCCTGCTTTGTTTTTCAATTTGTCTCGCAGGTCATGCGTGGAGCCCCAGGCCTTTGTATTTTTGCTTGTTTGGCGTCGGGGTGCGGGCTGGACTTCAGGCTGAAACGCCGCTTTGTCGCGGCCACAAGGTGGCCGGTCAGCCGCATCATGCATTGGTAGTGTAGGCTTTAATGCCTCCTCCTCGAGTTGAGGTTGCAACCTGTGCTTTGGGTAACTTTTGGTTGGGCGCTCGATTCCGTATTCCTCGGCTGCGAGGGCCTCGGTCCATCTGTCATTTAGCAGATCTTGATCAGCTTGAAGCTGCTGCTGCTTCTTCTTCACGCTTTTTGCAGTGGCTATAAGCCGGCGCTTAAAGCGCTCCTGCTCGACGGGGTCCTCAGGCATGGTGAATTCTTCATCGCCAAGGCTCACTTCATCTTCGGAGAGGGGCATGTAATTGTCATCCTCTGATTCTCCATCTGTTGCCTATTCCTTAGGGCTAGCTTGCCCATCTTCTTGCTCGGCCTGCTCGAAGCCTGGCCGGGCAGGATTGTTTTCGTCTTCGGCACCTTCCGGATTGCTATCATCTCTTGTGCCGGTATCACTATTTTTGCTATGGCGGGGCTTAGAGCGGCGCCTATGACGCCGGTGCCTAGATTGCTTCTCCAAGGGATTATCCTCCGTTGCCTCATCGCCATTGCTCTCTTTGGGGGTATCCACCATGTATATATCATATGATGAGGTGGCTGTCCAGCGCCCTGAGGGCGGTGGTTCCTGATCTTCTCCTGCATCATCGTACATATCATCGATGTCTTCGGAGTGGAAGTCAAGCACGTCGGTTAAGTCATCGACAATGGCTATTAAGTGGGTGGTGGGTGGGGAACGAATTTCTTCGTCGTCCGCTTCCCACTCCAGTCGGACATAGTTCGGCCAAGGGTCTCCTGACAAAGAGAGAGACTTTAATGAATTTAGCACGTCGCCAAAAGGCGAGTGTTGGAAGATATCCGCGGAGGTAAACTCCATGATCGGTGCCCAATCAGATTCGATAGGCACGAATGCACGCGGTTCGGAACCTATGACCGAAGACGAGTCCGAGGGTCCGATGACATAGGTCCCTTTGGAGGTGAAGTCTGTGTTTGGCTCCAGCGCCGATGAGTGTGCGGCATCCGTGGCGGGGTCCATCCACCCGTCCTCGGATGGCGCGATCTGCTCCATATTAAGGGCCGGGGCAGCCGCAGGTGTGATCTTGTGAACTTCATCCAATGGCAGATCTAAGTCATGCTCGTCGTGACTGTTCGGCGCTCCTGACATAGGCTTGAATCCGTCGAAGATCAAGTCTCCGCGGATGTCGGCAGTGTAGTTCAAGCTTCCAAACCTGACCTGATGGCCAGGGGCGTAGCTACCGATCTGCTCCAGATGGCCAAGCGAGTTGGCCCGCAGTACGAAGCCGCCAAATGCGGAGATCTATCCGGGGAGGAAAACCTCACCCCAGACCGCGTCGTTGAAGATGATTGAAGGAGCCATCAAGCCTTATGGTGACGACACAGTGGAACTCTTAATGAAAGCACCAATTCAGTGTCAAAACCGGCAGATCTCTGGTAGGGGGTCCCGAACTGTGCGTCTAAGGCTAATGGTAACAGGAGGCGGGGGACATGATGTTTACCCAGGTTCGGGCCCTCTCGATGGAGGTAATACCCTACTTCCTGCTTGATTGATCTTGATGATATGAGTATTACAAGAGTTGATCTACCACGAGATCGTAGAGGCTAAACCCTAGAAGCTAGCCTATGATTATGATTGTATGTTGTCCTACGGACTAAACCCTTCAGTTTATATAGACACCAGAGGGGGCTAGAGTTACACAGATTCGGTTACAAGGAGGAGATCTACATATCCAAATTGCTAAGCTTGACTTCCACGCAAAGGAGAGTCCCACCCGGACACAGGACGAAGTCTTCAATCTTGTATCTTCATGGTCCAACAGTCCGGCCAAAGCATATAGTCCGGCTGTCCGAGGACCCCCTAATCCTGGACTCCCTCAGGCGCCTCGTGGCGTTTATGACTTCAACTCCAAGTCTTCTGGTTTGCTTTCGGTCCAAGAAAGATCACCGCAAAGGTTTCATTCCATTTGGACTCCATTTGGTATTCCTTTTCTGCAAAACTCTAAAATAGAAAAAAAAACAGAAACCGGCACTGGGCCTCTGGTTAATATGTTAGTCCCAAAAAAAGTATAAAGGAGCATACTAAAGCCCATTAAACATCCAAAACAGATAATATAATAGCATGGAACAATAAAAAATTATAGATACGTTGGAGACATATCAAGCCCCCCTCCTTCTCCTTCCTTGGCCTCCCCCTAGATGGGAGGAGAGTTCCCCCTCTGGTCCATGGCCTCCATGGCGGCAGAGGGGCAGGAGCCCCTCCGAGATTGGATCTCCCTCTCTGTTCTCTTCTGTTTCGTGCTCCCTGAGGGAGTCCTGGATTAGGGGGTCCTCGGACAGTCGGACTATGTACTTGTGCCGGACTGTTGGACTATAAAGATACAAGATTGAAGATTCGTCCCGTGTCCGGGTGGGACTCTCCTTTGCGTGGAACGCAAGCTTGTCATTTGGGATATGTAGATTCCCTTCTCTATAACCAACTCTGTGTAACCGTAGCCCCCTCCGGTGTCTATATAAACCGGAGGGTTTAGTCCGTAGGACAAGAACAATCATAATCATAGGCTAGCTACTAGGGTTTAGCCTCTGCGATCTCGTGGTAGATCAACTCTTGTAATACTCATATCATCAAGATCAATCAAGCAGGAAGTAGGGTATTACCTCCAAAGAGAGGGCTCGAACCTGGGTAAACATTGTGTCCCCCGCCTCCTGTTACCATTAGCCTTAGACGCACAGTTCGGGACCCCCTACCCGAGATCCGCCGATTTTGACACCCACATTGGTGCTTTCATTGGGAGTTCCACTGTGTCATCACCATAAGGCTTGATGGCTCCTTCAATCATCCACAACGATGCGATCCAGGGTGAGGTTTTCCTCCCCGGACAGATCTTCGTATTCGGCGGCTTCGCACTGCAGGCCAATTCGCTTGGCCATCTGGAGCAGATCGATAGCTACGCCCCTGGACATCAGGTCAGGTTTGGAAGCCTAAACTACAACGCCGACATCCGCGGAGACTTGATCTTCGACGGATTCGAGCCCATGACAGGTGTGCCGAACAGTCACAAGGAGCATGACTTAGATCTGCTATCGGACGGTGTTCGGGAGATCACACCTGCAGCCGCTCTGGCCTTAGATCCGGAGCGGATCGTGCCCTTCGAGGACGGATGGATAGACCCCGCCATGGAGGCCGCACACTCATCGGCGATAGTGCTGAACACAGACTTCGCGTCCAATGAGGTCTGTGTCATCGGACCCTCGGACTCGTCTCTGACCATAGGCTCCGAACTGCGCGCATCCGTGCCTATCGAACCTGATTGGGCACCGATTATGGAGTTTACCTCCGCGGATATCTTTCAGCACTCACCCTTGGGCGACGTGCTAAATTCATTAAAATCTCTGTCCCTGTCAGGAGACTCTTAGCCGAACTATGTCCGGCTTGAGTGGGAAGCGAGCGACGAAGAAATTCGTTCCCCACCCACCACCCACTTAATAGCCATTGTCGACGACTTAACCGACATGCTTGACTTCGACTCCGAAGACATCGACGGTATGGACGACGATGCCGGAGAAGAACAGGAACCACCGCCCATAGGGCGCTGGATAGCCACCTCATCATATAATATATATATGGTGGACACGCCCAAAGAAAGCAATGGCAACGAGGTGACGGAGGATAATCACCTCGAGAAGCAATCTAAGTGCCGACGATGCTGTTCTAAGCCCCGCCATAGAAAAAATGGCGATACCAGCACAAGAGACAATAGCACTCCGGATGGTGCCGAAGACGAAAACAATCCCTCCCAGCCAAGCTTGGAGAAAGCCGGACGGGAGGATGGGCAAGCTAGCCCTAATGAATAGGCAATAGATGGAGACTTGGAGGATGACAATTACATGCCCCTCTCCAAAGACGAGGTGAGCCTCCGCGACGACGAATTTATCGTACCGGAGGATCCCGTCGAGCAGGAGCGCTTTAAGCGCCGGCTTATAGCCACTGCAAAAAGCCTGAAGAAAAAGCAGCAGAAGCTTCAAGCTGATCAAGATCTGCTAACTGATAGATGGACTGAGGTCCTAGCAGCCGAGGAATACAGACTCGAGCGCCCAACCAAAAGCTACCCGAAGCGCAAGTCGTTACCTCAATTTGAGGAGAAGGCAACAGAGCCTACACTACCAGCGCAGGATGCGGCTGACCGGCCACCCCGTGGCCGAGACAAAACGACGTATCAGGCCGAACGCGAGCCCGCACCCCGTGGCGAAACAAATAAAAACACAAAGGCCAGGGGCTACACATATGACCGGCGAGACGAAGTGAAAAATAAAGCAGGACAGTCAAGATCGATCTACGGATCACGGGGGCACGCCCCAACGCGTGGCGATGATCACCACGCCGGATACACTAAATACAAATCCGGCCGGGCTGAATACAACCGACCAGACTCATTTGAACTATGTCGTGATGTAGCCCGGCATAGAGGCACCACACACCCCCTATGCTTCACTGACGAAGTAATGGATCATGAGTTCCCAGAAGGGTTTAAACCCATGAACACCGAATCATATGATGGGACAATAGATCCCGTGGTATGGATTGAAGATTCCCTTCTCCACATTCACATGGCCCACAGCGATGATCTACATGCCATCAAGTACCTCCCACTAAAACTCAAGGGACCGGCTCGGCATTGGCTAAATAGTTTGTCGGCAAACTCCATTGGAAGCTGGGAGAACCCGGAAGACGCATTCTTGGATAAATTCTAGGGCACTTATGTGTGACCACCGGATGCTGATGACTTAAGTCACATAACCCAACAGCCCGGAGAGTCAGCCAGGAAATTCTAGACTCAGTTCCTAACTAAAAAGAACCAGATTGTCGACTGTCCGAATGCCGAAGCCCTAGCGGCCTTTAAGCATAACATCCAACACGAGCGGCTTGCCCGACAACTCGGCCAAGAGAAGCCGAAGTCCATGGCAGCCCTCACGACACTTATGACCCGCTTTTGCGCGGGCGAAGATAGCTGGCTAGCTCGTAGCAACAGCAAAGTAAACAATCCTGGCACCTCAGATGCGAGAGATAGCAACGGCAAGCCCCGACGCAATAAACACAAGCGTCGTAATCATGGCGACAACACTGAAGACACGACCGTCAATGCCGGTTTCAGTGGCTCTAAGTCCGGTCAGCGGAAAAGCCATTCAAAAGGGACAATTCGGGCCCGTCCAGTCTGGACCGTATACTCGACCGTCCATGCCAAATTCATGGCACCCCAGGAACACAAGCCAATCATACAAACAGAGAATGCTGGGTCTTCAAACAAGCCGGCAGGCTAGGTGCCGAAAACAAGGAGAAGGGGTCTCAAAGCAAGGACGACGACGAGGAGCCCCGGTCACCGAACACAGGAGGGCAAAAGAAATTTCCCCCACAAATCAAAACGTTGAACATGATAAACACCACCTACATTCCCAAGCTGGAACGGATGTGCACTCTTAGGGATGTCGATGCAACGGAGCCAATCGCCCCAAAATATAACCTATGGCCGATCACCTTTGATCATACGGATCGTCCGGCCAACACCAGTCAGGGCAATTCAGCCACACTAGTCCTGGACCCAATAATTTACGGATTCCACCTCACATGAGTCCTTATGGACGGAGGCAACAGTCTAAACTTGCTGTATTAGGACACAGTGCGCAAGATGGGTATCGATCCTTCAATGATCAAGCCCACTAAAACCACCTTTCAAGGTGTTATACCAGGTGTGGAGGCCCGTTGTGCAGGCTCCATCACTCTGGCAGTAGTCTTCGGATCACCGGACAATTACCGCACCGAACAGTTAATCTTCGACATCGTCCCTTTTCGCAGTAACTATCACGCACTGCTCGGACGAACCGCATTTTCTCGATTCAACGCAGTGCCACATTATGCCCACCTTAAGCTCAAGATGCCCGGTCCGCGTGGTGTCATAACAGTTAATGGCAAATCCGAATGCTCCCTCTGCGCTGAAGAATGCACCGCCACCTTAACAGTAGAAGCAACGAGTGGCATCTTTCAATCGAACCTCGAATCGACGGCCAAATTCCCGGACACCGTCAAGGGAGTCCAAACTACTTCGCGGCAGGATAGCCTGGCTCGTGAGGAGCTCAATCAAACCCTCTGGCTATAGATGGAGGCAAAGCTAGGATATGCCACACAATGCAGCTTAACCGCTCCATGGCCCACAAACATCTTTTTTGCACTTCCTTTGCAGGTCCACTTTTTGTGTAGGCCATCACTGGTGCATGGCGACCAGACCCTCGAAGGGACGAATACACTAATAAGGGAAACAACTCAAACGCGTAAGGGAATCCTTAGATATTCCCCTTGATGATCATCCAGAAATTGCGCAGATCCACTCACGGCTTCCCTCCCCCAGTCACAGCAGGTTCTGAAGTTATATTTCCTTTTATCACACTATCTTGTACTCATACACATCGACGTATTATTCAAATTACAATATATGGCTTTATATGACGCTTACTTGCTGCTCTTTTTTGACATCATTTGTCAAATGGCATTCGTACACTACGACGCGCCTTAATATGCCAGGGGCCTCGTTGTACCCATAATACGTCAATCAAGTCCGAACACCCTCACGGTTGTTTGGCACCCCGAACTTATAGCATTATATGCATCGGCTCCGAATCATGTATTGGGTCAATAGTTGGGTTTGCCTGACTCCCGTGTTTTGCTACCTTATGTTCCGCTCTATCGGCTAAGGTGGCACCGGGAGAACTACTGCGATTGTGTCCCGGTTCTTCCGGATGAGCACCTCAGTAGAGAAAGCCGAAAACTGATTGTCATGATACGGCGAGAGCTGGTCAGCTGTTCGAGAGGTTATAAAATCTTTAAGGATTTCTTCCCCATTATGCGATAACTAATGCAGCGTGTGATGGATCGGTTTTTCTTCCGATCAGGTGCTTATAGAGCCCCTCGTGCGGTCTTCCGAACACTAGGGGCTGCGCCTACCTTCCTTTTGTCAAACTCCTATGGCTAAGTGAGAGTGTTAAAGCCTTATAGTCTGATTGCCTGGTTCGTTGTGCTGAACACCTCCTTCAAGGACCCAAAACTGGGGTAAAGAGTGCTCAGGTTTATCCCGAACACCCCCATACTTCCTACGTGGGGGCAGAAGCCGACGACTGGCCAACTCTCAGGATTAATATATATAAAACGGCTGCACAGGGGGAAAAAACTTTCAAAACAGAACATGCAATAAATAATAGAAATGACCTTGTTCAGAATTACATAGGATAACATGACCATATTTATGGGAATATAATGTCCTTGGTGCATTGCTCCGCCCCAAGGCGGGCTCCTTTCAGGACACCATCATAGTATAACTCGGGCTTGCGGTGCTCCTTACCCTCCGGCGGTCCTTTGGTCATCAGCTTTTCAGCATCCATCTTCGCCCAGTGCACCTTCGCGCGGGCGAAGGCCATCCGCGCACCCTCCATACAGACCGACCGCTTGATGACTTCAAGTCAAGGGCAGGCACTCACAAGCCGCTTCAAGAGCCCGAAGTAGCTGCTTGGAATCGGCTCGGCAGGCCATAGCCGGATAATCAAATCCTTCATGGCTAGTTCGGCCGCCTTATGCAGTTCAATCAGCTGTTTCAGCTGATCGGCAAAAGGCACTGGATACACCGGCGCCAGATACTACGACCAGAAGAGCTTCTCTGTAGTGCTCTTTTCTTCGGCTCGATAAAATTGTGCGGCATCAGATATGCTGCGTGGCAGCTCCGCAGATACCCCTGGTGAAATCCGAATTCAAATTAGCAACATAATTTTCTCCTCAAATACTTGCTTTGCATAACCAAAGCCTTACCCGCTGCGATCTTCCTCGCCTCCTGGATTTCCTCCAGGGCGCCTTGGGCTTCCCCCTGGGCATCGAGTGCGGCCTGATGAGCCTTGGTGAGTTCGGACTCTTTCTTCGTCAAACTCTGCTCCAAGGTCTCGCATTTCTTCACAGCCTCTTGAAGCTCTCGCTCAGCTTCAATAACCCTGGCCTCATGCTTCTCACGAAGAGCCTGCTCTGCGGCCGCCTTTTTCTCAGCCCCGGCCACAGCCTCCTTAAGAGCCTCGACTTCGGTCGTCGCCCCTAGAGCACATTATGAACATATTTTTATCATACTAAATTATTCATGCGCGCTGAACGCGAGCAAGGTTTTTCATACCTTGGTTATCCTCCACCTGCTTCTTCACTCGGCCGAGTTCTTCTTCAGCCCGCTCCAGACTCTGCTTCAGTCCGGAGACTTCCGCAGTATGAGAGGCGGCAGTCGCTACAGATGCCTGCTTATAAAAAAAGAGGGAAAGATGCAATAAAGTAAGTCTCCTGCGAACATATATTGATTCTCTGTCCGGTTCTTTCACCGAATAGTGTATCAGGGGCTGGTACCTATACTATGACACTCTTCGAAACCTCACAAAACATACCTCAAAGCCCATTATAAGGCTGATGCAGGCTTCGTTCAGTCCACTCTCAGCAGATTGAATCTTCTCAATCACCGCACCCATAAGGGTGCGGTGTCCTTCAACGATGGAGGCGCTCTTCAGCGCCGCCGATAAAGTATTCGACACCTCTGGTTGGACAGAGGTTGCTGATGGAACAGGCGCACCCCCTCCAACCGAGGGAGGCTGCTTACCTGATTCCAGAGCCGTATCGGTCTCTGGAATTGTGTCCGGCAGGGGGCCGAATTTGAGATAGCCCCCGCTGTCGATGTCCACGAGAGCCTTTTCTCCCGTGTGTCCGGTCACCAAGGTTTGACCCCCTGGCGCTCCCTTGACGTTCTTGTCACCCCCTCCTAGGCCTAGGTCCCTTTGGGACGATGCCTCGATATCACTCACGTGTTTTGGGGAGGGGGCCTTCAGGGGTGTCCCGCTGTCCATAGCATCCGAGCTCAGTAAATCCTTCGAGGAGGATTGTTCGGTGCAGGACCTCGCCGGACTGCAAAGAGTATGGCTCAATGATTAAAACGTCATGCCACAGTGAGTCTGGATGCGCAAGCGTGTTCGGATTTTATACTCACGATTTCACCAGGGGCTGGGCCCTGGAATCCCACTCTGGAGCTGTCAGCAGCGACAGTGGACTCCTCCGAAAGGGGAGTTTTTCCCTTCTTGGGTGACTCGGCCTCCAAGGATGTGGAGGTCGTCCTTTTCTTCCTTCCCCTCGCTGGGGATTGGTTTTCCTCCTCTTCCTCGTCCTCTCCGGAGGAAGAGCGGGCATAAGAGTCTTCGGATATTGCATCCGAAGTGCCGCGGTGACGAAGGCCGCCCCTGGTCTCTTTGGCCTCCTTCTTGGTCTTCTTCTTCGGTGCCTTGTAAGGCGCCGGGACCAGCATCTTCGTCAGAAGTGGGCTGGCCGGTTCTTCTGGCAGTGGGGCCGGACAGTAGATCCGCCCCGCCTTCTTCGTCCAGCCCTAGGAAAATTGTGGAAAGCACATTAAGCATTTCCCTTGGGTTACGCAAATAAAACATGTGACTTGTAAACATATAATGGCTTACTGAACTTGCAGGACGGGACAGTTGGTACCCGCGGTCTTCGGCTGAGTCCAGCCACGATTTGCCGGACTTAAAGAACACATTCCAGATATCCATGTGCGAGGAGCCAAAGAACTCCAGCAGGGTCTGGTGCTTGGCCGGGTCTAATTCCCACAAATTGCAGGTCCTGTGTTGGCAAGGGAGAATCCAGTGAACTAACATCACCTGGACTACATTGACAAGCTTGATATTCTTGTCTTCCATATCCTTGATGCGCATCTAAAGCACCGACAACTCGTCGGGCGAAGACCAGCTTAGGCCCTTCTTGGGCCAGGACGTAAGCCGCAGGGGAGCTCCGGATCGGAATTTGGGAGTGGCGGCCCATTCCGTGCCGCGTCACTCAGTGACGTAAAACCACTGCTGCTGCCACTCTTTGACGAAATCATTGGAAGTACCTGATGGCCATGTGACATTGGACATCTTGCTCACCATGGTGCCTCCGCACTCGGCGTGCTCGCCGCTCACTACCTTGGGCTTCACGTTAAAAATCTTCAGCCATAAGCCGAAGTGTGGCGAGATGCGGAGAAAGGCCTCGCATACAACGATGAATGTCGAGATGTTGAGGAAGGAATTGAGGGATAGATCATGAAAATCGATCCCATAGTAATACATGATGTCGCGAACGAATGGGTGGAGGGGAAACACCAGCCCGCGGACAAAATGCGGGAGTAATACAACCCTCTCGTGGGGTTACGGGGTTGGGACGATATGTCCCGCCATCGGGAGATGATGTCTAATTTACTTGGCCAGATACCCAGCCTCCCGAAGCTTTTTGATATCCTTCTCCCGGACGGTAGAGGCCATCCACTTGCCTCCTGCTCTGGATCTGGACATTTCCGGAGGGCCTTTATGGGCGAGGAAGACGAACGCTTGGGCGCTGGAGCTTGAGCGAAAGAAAATGGCTGAGCAGAGGAAGGAGAAGGCGTGGGTGAAAAAGAAGGAGTCCTTATCTCCTTATAAAGGCAGCAGGGATCCTGCGCCTCCCCACTTGCCCGGTAAACTCGCTTATTCCCCAAGCGCCGCGTTGATAGCGCGGTTGGGTTACCCACACCCGTATTGATGAGAAACCCGTGATAAGGGGACACGATCTCTGCTTCGACAAGACGTGCCAATGAAACTGCCTCGCAATATGTGAAGTAGTAGGTTGAGAAAAACGGTTCCAATAATGACCGGGCCGTGACGTGATGTCATGCTGTGAAATGTTGTCAGCAGATTAGATTTGTGGGACATTGTGCTCTCTATGGTGGTATGTGGAATTTGTTTTGCAGAGCTGAACACGATCCTTGTGTTCAAGATCTTCTGTGGAGTATTTGGAGAAGGAACCCGCCTTGCAATGCCGAAGACAAACTGCACGCCGGACTCATCGTCATTGAAGCCTGGTTCAGGGGCTACTAAGGGAGTCCTGGATTAGGGGGTCCTCGGACAGCCGGACTATGTACTTGTGCCGGACTGTTGGACTATGAAGATACAAGATTGAAGACTTCGTCCCATGTCCGGGTGGGACTCTCCTTTGCATGGAACGCAAGCTTGGCAATTCGGATATGTAGATTCCCTTCCCTGTAACTGACTCTATGTAACCCTAGCCCCCTCCGATGTCTGTATAAACCGGAGGGTTTAGTCCACAGGACAAGAACAATCATAATCATAGGCTAGCTTCTAGGGTTTATCCTCTATGATCTCGTGGTAGATCAACTCTTGTAATACTCATATTATCAAGATCAATCAAGCACGAGTAGTAGGGTATTACCTCCATAGAGAGGGCCCAAACCTGGGTAAATATTGTGTCCCCCGCCTCTTGTTACCATTAGCCTTAGACGCACAGTTCAGGACCCCCTACCCGAGATTCGCCGGTTTTGACACCGACACTCCCCAGATCTGGCCCTTCACGGTTTCTTAAATTCCCGAAGATCCGTAACTCGCGCTGAAATTTTTACACAATTTTTTTCATGAATTATCTTTCTTGCGCTAGAAGAAGGGACCCCAACCAACTTTCGAGGAGGGCATAAGATACCTGGGCGCGCCAGGGGGTGCCTGGTGCGCCCTGCTGGGTTGTGCTCACTGTGGGCCCCCATTTATGTTGATTCCACCTCCCAAAAATCATAAATATTCCAAAATAATTCTCCTTCAATTTTTATCGCGTTTGGACTTTGTTTGATATGGATTTTTTGCGAAACAAAAAAATGCAACAAACAGGAACTGACACTGGGTACTTGATCAATAGATTAGTCCAATAAATCATATAAACAGTTGCCAAAAGTATGTAAAAGTTGTATAATAGTGGCATGAAACAATCAAAAATTATAGATACGACGGAGATGTATCAACATCCCCAAGCTTAATTCCTGCTCGTCCTCGAGTAGGTAAATGATAAAAAAAGATAATTTTTGATGTGGAATGCTACCTAGCATAAACTTGATCATATATCTAATCATGGCAGGAATATTAAGACATAAATGATTCAAAGCAATAGTCTATAATTTGACATAAAGACATCAATACTCAGGCATCCCAACAAACAATCACGTCTTTCAAAATATCAACGCTAAAGAAAGCTATCCCTACAAAATCATATAGTCTTGTCATGCTCTGTCTTCTTAACACAAAGTATTTATCATGTACAACCCCGATGACAAGCTGAGCAATTGGTTCATACTTTTTGACGCGCTTCAACTTTTCCAACCCTCACGCAATACATGAGCGCGAGCTATGGATATAGCACTAGCGGGTGGAATAGAGTATGATGATAGGGGTAAATATAGAGAAGACAAAAAAATAGAAGGTCTCACATCGACGCGGCTAACCAACGAGCTATGGAGATGCCCATCAATTGATATCAATGCGAGGAGTAGGGATTGCCATGCAACGGATGCACTAAGAGCTATAAGTGTATGAAAGCTCAATATGAAAACTAAGTGGGTGGGCATCCAACTTGCTTGCTCATGAAAACCTCGGGCATTTGAGGAAGCCCATCATCGGAATATACAAGCCAAGTTCTATAATGAAAAATTCTCACTAGTATATGAAAATGACTACATAGGAGACTCTCTATATGAAAAACATGGTGCTACTTTGAAGCACAAGTGTGGTAAAAGATAGTAGCAATGCCCCTTCTCTTTTTTTCTTTCTTTATTTTTTTCTCTTTTTTCTTCTTTTTTCTTTTTTTCTTCTACTTTTTTTCTCTTTTTTTTTCTCTCATTGTTCGGAGTCTCATCCCGACTTGTGGGGGAATCATAGTCTCCATCATCCTTTCCTCACTGGGACATGCTCTAATAATGAATAATGATGATGATCACACTTTTATTTAGTTATAACTCAAAAGAAAATAAAAATTACAACTCGATACCTAGAAAAAAGTATGAGTCTATTTGAATGCCTGTAGTAGTGTACCAGGATGTGCAACGATTTAGCATAACAATGATATCAAAAAATGGACAAGACATGAAAATCATGTTAGCTATCTTACGATCATGCAAAGCAATATGATAATGAATGCTCAAGTCATCAAAGCGGAAGCGGTGGAAGTTGCATGGCAATATATCTCAGAATGGCTATGGAAAGGACATAATAGGTAGGTATGGTGGCTGTTTTGAGGAAGATATAATAAGGCTTACGTGTGATAGAGTGTATCATATCACGGGGTTTGGATGCACCGGCGAAGTTTGCACCACGTCTCAAGGTGAGAAAGGGCAATGCATGATACCGTAGAGGCTAGCAAATTGCGGAAAGGTAAAAGCCTTATAATCCATGGACTCACATTAGTCATAAAGAACTCATTTACTTATTGCAAAATTTTATTAGCCCTGGAAGCAAAGTACTACTACGCATGCTCCTAGGGGGATAGATTGGTAGGAAAAGACCATCGCTCATCCCCGACCGCCACTCGTAAGGAAGACAATCAATAATAAATCATGCTCCAACTTCATAGCATAACGAGAGACTATACTTTCAGGCTTCGGGAATCACAAACCTTAACACCAATATTCTTACTAACCACAACCGTTTACTAGTACCTCCCACATATTATCGTCTCTATATCGCAAAACTATTGCAAGGAATCAAACATATTGATACATCTCCAACGTATCTACTTTTCCAAACTCTTTTTCCCTTGTTTTGGACACTAGTTTCCATGATTTGGATGGAACTAACTCGGACTAACGCTGTTTTCAGCAGAATTACCATGGTGTTATTTTTGTGCAGAAATAAAAGTTCTCGGAATAACCTGAAACTTCACGGAGATACTTTCTGGAATTAATAAAAAATACTGGGGAATGAATCAATCGAAGGGGGCCCACACCCTGGCCACGAGGGTGGCGGGCATGCCCTACCCCCTGGGCGCGCCCTCCTACCTCGTGGGCCCCCCTGGACCTCCACCGACCTCAACTCCAACTCCATATATTCACGTTTGGGGAGAAAAAAAATCAGAGAGAAGGATTCATCATGTTTTACCATACGGAACTACCACCAAGCCTCGTTCTTCCTTGGGAGGGCTGATCTGGAGTCCGTTCGGGGCTCCAGAGAGGGGAATCCATCGCCATCGTCATCATCAACCATCCTACATCACCAATTTCATGATGCTCACCGCCGTGCGTGAGTAATCCCATCGTAGGCTTGCTGGACGGTGATGGGTTGGATGATATTTACCATGTAATCGAGTTAATTTTGTTAGGGTTTGATCCCTAGTATCCATTATGTTCTAAGATTGATGTTGCCATGACTTTGCCATGCTTAATTCTTGTCACTAGGGCCCGAGTGCCATGATTTCAGATCTAAACCTATTATATTTTCATGAATATATGAGTGTTCTTGATCCTATATTGCAAGTTATAGTCACCTACTACGTGTTATGATCCGGCAACCCCGGAGTGACAATAGTGGGGACACTTCCCGGTGATGACCTTAGTTTGAGGAGTTCATGTATTTACTAAGTGCTAATGCTTTGGTCCCGTTCTATATTAAAAGGAGGCCTTAATATCCCTTAGTTTCCATTAGGACCCCGCTGCCACAGGAGGGTAGGACAAAATATGTCATGCAAGTTCTTTTCCATAAGCACGTATGACTATATTTGGAATACATGCCTACATTATATTGATGAACTGGAGCTAGTTCTGTGTCACCCTATGTTATAACTATTGCATGATGAATGCCATCCGACTTAATTATCCATCATTGATCCATTAACTACAAGCTTGTTTCATATTGATATTTGCTAAGTTACTTCTCTGTTGCCACTGTTACGATTGCTACAAAACTGCTACTGTTACTTTTGCCACCGTTACCATTACTTCCATACTACTTTGCTACTAAATACTTTACTGCAGATATTAAGTCTTTTAGGTGTGGTTGAATTGACAACTCAGCTGCTAATACTTGAGAATATTCTTTGGCTCCCCTTGTGTCGAATCAATAAATTTGGGTTGAATACTCTACCCTCGAAAACTGTTGCGATCCCCTATACTTGTGGGTTATCAAGACCTTTTTCTGGCGCCATTGCCGGGGAGCATAGCTCTATTCTCTGATTCACTTGGGTTTATATCTGTTGATCACTATGAGGAATCTGAAGGACAACAAAACCAAGATCTATATCCCTCAACTACGAGGGGAGGTAAGGAACTACATCCTAGCTCTGCACTTGATTCACCTTCTGTTTTGAGTAAACTTGCGACACCTGCACCTGCTATTGATTCTAATATGTCGCATGTTATGGGTGATGCCACTTCTGTTGTGCATGATGCTTATGATGATACTACTTCTCTGCTTGATAATACTGTCCCACTAGGTGAATTTCTTGATGAACAACTTGCTAGGGTTAGAGAGAATGAAATTATTGAAATTGATGATATTAATGAAAGTGATCATGAAGACTCCCCCCTAGATATGAATTGCCTTTTCTAACTGAGGGTTATGTTATGGATGAAGAAACTGCTAGAGACTTTCTTGCTTGCAATGATAGATATGATCTTAAGAAACTGTTAGCTAAACTGAAGGAAAAGTCTTTGAATGCTAGAATGCAATATGATCTTGCGTTTGCTACTTCACATATCTGTGTTACTAATAAGGATTATGAATTCTCTGTCGATCCTGAGTTAATTACTTTGGTTGAATCTGATCCTTTCCATGGTTATGAATCTGAAACTCTTGTGGCACATCTTACTAAATTGAATGATATAGCCACCCTATTTACTCATGAGGAAAAAATTTGCTATTACTATATTCTTAAATTGTTTCCTTTCTCATTAAAGGGTGATGCTAAAATATGGTTTAGTTCTCTTGCTCCTGGTTCTGTGCGTAGTCCCTAGGATATGATTTATTACTTCTCTGCAAAATATTTCCCCGCTCATAAGAAACAAGCTGCCTTAAGGGAAATATTTAATTTTGTGCAAATTGAAGAAGAGAGTCTCCCACAAACTTGGGGGAGGCTTCTCCAATTACTTAATGCTTTGCCTGATCATCCTCTCAAGAAAAATTAAATACTTGATATCTTTTATAATGGACTAACCGATGCTTCCAGAGACCACTTGGATAGTTGTGCTGGTTGTGTTTTCAAGGAAAGAACTGTTGAGCAAGCTGAATTGTTATTGAATAATATATTGCGTAATTATAATGATTGGAGACTTCCAGAGCCAACTCCAAAGAAAAGGGGTATTCTATTTCTCAGTCCTGAAGATATACAAGAGGCAAGGAAATCTATGAAAGAAAAAGGTATTAAAGCTGAAGATGTTAAGAAATTACCGCCTATTGAAGAGATACATGGTCTTGATAACCCGACACAGGTAGTAAAGGTAAATTCTCTCTATAGATTTGATGAAGGTGATATTCCTCATATAAGTCTGCTAGTCAATGTTGGGATGAGTTTGATAATTTTATTGTTAAACAAGAAAACTTCAATGCTTATGTTGGTAGACAATTGAAATGTAATGCTTATATGGTTGAACACTTGAGTGATTATATGTCAAGAGTTAAAAGTGATATTAAGCTTATTAGTAAACATGCTTCCATGGTTACAACTTACAACTCAAGTAGAACAGTACTTAAGGCACAAGATGATTTGCTCAATGAGTTAAATAATAAGAACAACGATATGCTGTTAGAGTTATGACTAGAGGTGGTAAAATGACTCAGGAACCTTTGTATCCTGAGGGCCATCCTAAGAGAATTGATCAAGATTCTCAAAGAGTTAATTCTGATGCACCTAGTCCCGCTAATAAAAAGAAAAAGAATACTAATAGGACTTTGCATGCTTTTAGTGAACCTGATATAGACACACCTGAGAGCCCCAATGATATTTCTATTTCTGATGCTGAGACACAATGTGGTGATGAACATGAACCTAGTAATAATGTTAATGATGATGCTCAACCTAGTAATGATAATGATGTAGAGATTGAACCTGCTGTTGATCTTGATATCCCATGCTACCTCTTAAGCTTACATTGGTTTTTCCCTTGAAGAGGAAAGCATGATGCGACAAAGTAGAGTAAGTATTTCCCTCAGTTTGAGAACTAAGGTATCAATCCAGTAGGAGATAACACACAAGTCACCGAATACCTGCACAAACAATCAACAACTTGCACCCAATGCGATAAAGGGGTTGTCAATCCCTTCACAGTTACTTGCAAAAAGTGAGATCTAATAGAGATAGATAAACGGTAAAGTAAATATTTTTGGTGTTTTTGGTTTATAGATTGGAAAGTAAAAGATTGCAAAATAGTAGATCGAAAACTAGTATGATGTAAAAGAGATTCAACATAATGGAAAAGAGACCCCGGGGCCATAGGTTTCACTAGTGGCTTCTCTCAAGATAGCAAAAATTATGGTGGGTGAACAAATTATTGCTGAGCAATTGATAGAAGAGCGCATAATTATGACGATATCTGAGGCAATAATCATGAACATAGGCATCACATCCATGTCAAGTATACCAAAACGATTCTGCATCTACTACTATTACTCCACACATTGACCGCTATCCAGCATGCATCTAGAGTATTAAGTTCATGAAGAATGGAGTAACACATTAAGTAAGATGACATGATGTAGAGGAAATAACTCAAGCAATATGATGAAAACCCCATCTTTTTATCCTCGATGGCAACAATACAATACATGCATTGCTGCCCCTACTGTCACTGGGAAAGGACACAACAAGATTGAACCCAAAGCTAAGCACTTCTCCCATTGCAAGAAAAACCAATCTAGTAGGCCAAACTAAACCGTAATACGAAGAGACTTGCAAAGATATCAAATCATGCATATAAGAATTCAGAGAAGACTCAAATAATATTCATAGATAATCTGATCATAAATCAACAATTCATCGGATCTCGGCAAACACAACGCAAAAGAATATTACATCGAATAGATCTCCAGGAACATCGAGGAGAACATGGTATTGAGAATCAAATAGAGAGAAGAAGCCATCTAGCTACTAGGTATGGAGCCGTAGGTCTGTGGTAAACTACTCACACTTCATCGGAAGCGTAATGATGTTGATGTGGAAGCCCTCCGTGATCGAATCCGCCTCCGGCAGGATGCCGGGAAAGCCCCCTAGATGGGATCTCATGGGTACAAATGGTTGCGGTGGTGGAAAAGTATTTTCGTGGCTCCCCCTGATGTTTTTGGGGAAGGAACTAGGTTAGGAGACCCAAGAGGGGCCCACAAGGTAGGAAGGGGCGCCCTACCCCCTGGGCGCACCCTCCACCCTCGTGGCCGCCTCGTCGCATCTCCGACTTCATCGCCAAGTCTCCTGGTTTGCTTCTGGTTAAAGAAAGATCACCATGAAAGTTTCATTCTGTTTGGACTCCGTTGGTATTCCTTTTCTGCGAAACTCTAAAACAGGCAAAAAACAAAAACCGGCACTGGGCTCTAGGTTAATAGGTTAGTCCCAAAAATAATATAAAATAACATATAAATGCATATTAAACATCCAAAATAGATAATATAATAGATGGAATAATACAAAATTGTAGATACGTTGGAGACATATCAACCCACAATCAAAGAATCAACGTTATGATAAGAGCGACTTCGTTGCTAGGAAGTACGATAAAGAAAGAGAACCATGGGTTCAAATACCCATGCCTTTTCCTCCTAAGCCATCCAAGAAAAAGGTTGATGAGGATTTTGAGCGCTTTGCTGAAATGATTAGACCTATCTTTTTTGCGTATGCATTTGACTGATATGCTTAAAATGCCTCCTTATGCAAAGTATATGAAAGATATTGTTACAAATAAAAGAAAGATACCGGAAGCTGAAATTTCCACCATGCTTGCCAATGATACTTTTAAGGGTGGAATACTAAAGAAACTAGGAGATCCAGGAGTACCAACTATACCATGCTCCATTAAAAGAAACTATGTTAAAACTGCATTATGAGATCTTCGAGTCGATGTTAGTGTTATGCCTTTCTCTTTATATTGTAGAGTTGATTTGAATAAGTTGACACCTACTTAAATTTCTTTGCAAATGGCTGATAAATCAACTGCTATACCCATCGGTATTTGTGAGGATGTGCCTGTTGTGGTTGCAAACGTTACTATCTTAACGGACTTTGTTATTCTTGATATTCCCGAGGACGACAGTATGTCGATCATACTTGGTAGACCTTTTTTGAATATCGTAGGGGCTATTATTGATTGCAACAAAGGCAATGTCACTTTTCATGTTAATGGTAATGAGCATATGGTACACTTTCCGAAGAGACAACCTCAAGTTCATAGTATCAACTCTATTAGAAAAGTTTCAACTATTATTATTGGAGGTTTTGAATTCCCTCTTCCTACTGTCAAAAATAAATATGATATTCTTATTGTTGGGGACATGCATATCCCCGTTGAGGTAACCTTGTGTTATTCAAAAATTCTCCGGTTTCATGTCATTTGGAAGAAGTTTGTTAACAAGATTTGATCAATCTTGTCAATGGATTCCTTTTGATGAGCATGAGATGCATGAATTTAGAAGGCACAAATCTCTGTACCCACCTTTTATTTTGTGTTATTTAGATTAAATAAAGCAAAATAGTATTTTCTGTCTGTTTTCTGAATTATCCTTGCAATAAAAAATACCCCGAAAATAAAATTTCTCCAAATGCCCTAAAAATTTAGTATGGTTTTTTATAGAATACTTGAGAATTTTTGGCACTGAGAACACACCAGGGGGATGCACTAGTGATCCACGAGGGTGGAGGGCGCGTCCTACCCCCCGGGGCACGCCCCCTACCTCGTGGGCCCCATGTGGCCCCCTCCACTTATTCTAGCACCCATCCACTTCGTTTTCCTCCATAAAATTCATCCCGTAGCTCAAACTCGTGTTCTTGCTCATTTTGCTGCCATTTTTAATCTCCTTGCTCAAAGCTCCATTCACAAAACTGCTTTGGGGGATTGTTCTTCGGTATGTGACTCCTCAAATGGTCCAATTAGTTTTTGTTCTAGTGCTTTATTTATTGCAAATTTTTGCTGCTGTAGTGACCCTGTTCTTGAGCTTGGATGTCAAATTTATATGGTCCAAAGTAGTTTTAATGCATGATGTAGTCTCTAGGCACTTCTGGTAGTAGTTGCTATCAATCTTGTTGAGTTTGGTTCACTTCTATTTCGAGTCACTAAAGAATTCAGAAATTTTCAGAGGAATAAAAATGTTGAGGATATTGTTGAGAGGCTCCTCGAGCCGGGCTTCGAAGGAAAAGGAGAATGAAGAGAATGAAAAGCCCAAGTACAACCTTCCTCGCACCACGGAGGTCCGACCGTGTGAATGGCCATGTGATGCATTTTTCAAGGCAGCCGGAATTTATGAGGATTTCTATTAATTGGCTGAGAATGCAGGCATCACCGACTTTTTCCATGATAAGTGTGATTAGTATCTCCTTCTCACTAATACTTTTGTGCAAAATTTTCATTTTCATGCCAGGAGATCACCACCCTCTGTAGAATTTTATTTATGTGATGAGTATAAGGAGATGTTGCTCTATGATTTTTGTGAGGTTTGCAAATTACCTTTTGAGGGCAGCGCCGAGGAACCACGTCCTAGTGATGTGGAAGATTTTATTAAAGAAATTACCGTAGGAGAAAATAGAAAAGTGTCGGATGCAAGAACTACTAGTATACATTTTCCTGTCCTGAGCTACTACTCAACATCTGCTAGTTGATGTTTAATTGGTCGCTGGAACTGTGGGGGCCTTAGTGCTCCCGACCTTGCCATTTTGCGCCCATGCTTTACTTCGTGATAAAACTTTTAGTTTAGGCGCTATGGTTTATAAATGGGTGAGTTTAAACCGTACGAAGGGCCCCATTTTTGGAGGTACATATGCTTCTTGTCTTGCTAAATATTTTGAGATACCTATTAGACACTATGAGAAAGAAGAAAAGTTGCTGCCCACTATTTACTTAGATTATCAAAGTATGGTAGCGCATGATTTTCTTCACTATGACAAGGAAAAGAGACTTATTTATAACCTGATATTTGACGAGGATAATTTTTAGATTGTTACCTTTCTTGTACCTACTTTGTTCGATCTTCATTCAGGCAGGAAGTTTGTTTTGCCCGTGGATATTCACGCATATTGGAGGGGGACACGATCCCCAGATCTGGAGCCAGAGCCATCACGTGATCCATATCAGGAGTCTATTTATCAGTGGGATCCACAGGAGCTCGCTAACCAGTGGAACCCTGAGGATCCTCCTCAGTACACCGGAGAGGGCTACTTTGATCCATGGGCTTAGACCAACTTAGGCCAAAAGCCTAAGCTTGGGGGAGTACGTATTTCTTACCGACATTACATTCATGTTCACACACTCATTCTAGTTGTCAGTGTTCATACTTTTTCATTGTATTATCCATGCTAGTTTATTTTCTTTTCCTGCTTTCTTCTTGTGTGTTTGAAAAACTTTGAGAAAAACAAAAAAAATAGTTATAGCTTTTAGCTAGTTTACTTTCCATGCTTGTAGTAGTAGTATCAATAAGAAAACCCAAAAAGATTTCTTGTTCTTCTTTTGCTTGTTGGGAGCTTTCCCGTGTAAATAGTTTTTCTCGTTCTTGTTTTACCTTCTTCAGAAAAGCAAAAACTCCAAAAACATTTCAATGTGTTTCTTGGAAATTCTTTTCTTTTCTTCGGGGGTTGAGAGGAGAAGACCACGATGAAAATGTTGAGTGGCTCTCATATATATACATTATCGATTGATCTAACAGAGAGCCCATATTACCTTGTCTTCTCCTTTGAATAAATGTTTGCAGATTCCAGCTTAGTCCAATGCACGTGCAATATTGTTATTATCCACACCATTCGGTCATGCAAGTGAAAGGCAATAATGACGATATATGATGAAATGATTGAGATGAGGAAAAGCTGGTATGAACTCAACCTATCTTGTTTTTGTTAATATGATTAGTTCATCATTCCAGATTCAGCTTATTATGAATGAAACATGTTTGCAATGACAACTAGAGATTATAGTTACTCATGCCATGCTTAATTAGCTAGGAGTTTATAATGGTTTACCTTGCGTGCCAACATGCTATTAAAATGGTTCTGATGTAGTATGATATGATCGTATCCTCCTTTGAATGATTCGAGTGACTTGGCTTGGCACATGTTCACGCATGTAGTTGAATCAAAATCAACATAGCCTCCATGATTTTTATGTTCATGGTGATTTATATCCTACTCATGCTTGCACTAATTGTTGGTTAATCCTAATGCATGTTTCTGACTGTGTCGCTCTCTAGTTGGTCGCTTCCCAGTCTCTTTCTAGCCTTGACCTGTACTAAGCGGGAATACTGCTTGTGCATCCACTTCCATAAACCCCAAAGTTGTTCCATATGAGTGCACCATACCTAACTATATGCGGTATTTACCTGCCGTTCCAAGTAAATTTGCATGTGCCAAACTCTAAACCTTCAAACGAAATTCTGTTTTGTATGCTCGAATCACTCATGTATCAACTAGGGCCGCCTATATCTTCCATTCTAGGTGGGTTATTCTCACGATGAGTGGATGATACGTCTTCAACATATCTATAATTTTTGATTGTTCCATGCTGTTATATTATCATTCTTGGATGTTTTACAATCATTCTATAGTCATTTTATATCATTTTTTGGTACTAACCTATTGACATAGTGCCCAACGCCAGTTGCTGTTTTCTGCATGTTTTTTACATTGCAGGAAATCAATACCAAACGGAGTCCAAACGCAGCGAAACTTTTTGTGGATTTTTTGGACTAGAAGACATCCAGTGGACCAAGAAAGCACCTGAGGGGAGCTCCGAGGGGAGCACAACCCACCAGGGCGTGCTTGGAGGCCCAGGCGCGCCCCGGTGGGTTGTGCCCACCTTGGTGCCCCCCCGCACCGCCTCTTTGCTCTATAAATACCCCAATATTCCAGAAACCCTACAGAAGTCGATGAAAATCAATTCCAGCCACCGCAAGTTCCAGAACCACCAGATTCAATCTAGACACCATCTCGGAGGGGTTCATCATGTCCATTGGTGCCTCTCTGATGATGCGTGAGTAGTTCTTTGTAGACCTACGGGTTCGTAGTTAGTAGCTAGATGGCTTCCTCTCTCTCTCTCTCTCTCTCTCTCTCTCTCTCTTATCAATACAATGATCTCTTGGAGATCCATATGATGTAAGTCTTTTTGCGGTGTGTTTGTTGGGATCCGATGAACTTTGAGTTTATGATGAGATCTATGTTTTCATCCATGAAAGTTATTTGGGTCTTCTTTGATCTCTTATACACATGATTGATTATAGCCTCGTATTTATTCTCCAATATTTGGGTTTTGTTTGGCCAACTTGATCTATTTATCTTGCAATGGGAAGAGGTGCTTTGTGATGGGTTTGATCTTACGGTGCTTGATCCCAGTGACAGAAGGGGAACGACTCGTATGTATCGTTGCTATTAGGGATACCAAGATGAGTCTATTTCTACATAAATAGATCTTGTCTACATCATGTCATTGTTCTTATTGCATTACTCCGTTCTTCCATGAACTTAATAAACTAGATGCAAGCTGGATAGTGGTCGATGTGTGGAGTAATAGTAGTAGACGCAAGCATTAGTCGGTCTACTAATCTTGGACGTGATGCCTATATAATGATCATTTCCTGGATATCGTCATGATTATTTGAAGTTCTATCAATTGCCCAACAACAATTGTTTTCCCACCGTTTGCTATTATTCTCGAGAGAAGCCACTAGTGAAACCTACAGCCCCCGGGTCTCTTCTAATCATATTTGCCTTTGCGATATATTTCCCTTTGCTTTTATTTTCAGATCTATTAAACGAAAAATACAAAAATACCTTGCTGCAATTTATTTATTTTGCTATCTATTTATCCTATCTATCACAACTTTATCATGTCTTCTCGCCAATTTGAGGCATCGTTACCCGAAAGGGATTGACAACCCCTTTAACACGTCGTGCTACAAGTATTTGTTATTTGTGTGCAGGGGCTGTTTATGTTGTGTTGCTTGGTTCTCCTACTGGTTCGATAACCTTGGTCTCATCACTGACGGAAATACCTACCATCGCTGTGTTGTATCATCCCTTCCTCTTTGGGGAAATACCGACGTAGTTCAAGCAGGCATCAAAAGGAATTTCTGGTGCCGTTGCCGGGGAGGATCTTCAACATCAACCGGATTCCTAATCACAAATCTCATCGCAATTTACATATTTTCCATTTGCCTCTCCCCCACTTCACAAAAATTTACCGTTTTATTCGCCCTCTTTTTCGTTTGATGTTTTCTCGTCAGATCTGTTCTTGAGTGCAATCTTGTTGTGAAGTCATCATGACTCAAGAGAACACCAAGTTGTGTGATTTCTCAAATACCAACAACAATGATTTTATTAGCACTCCGCTTGCTCCTCCTGCCACTAGTGCGGACTCTTGTGATATTAATACTGCTTTGCTGAATCTTGTTACGAAAGATCAATTTGTTGGTACTCCTAACGAGTATGCCGCGTCCCATCTTAAAACATTCATGGAACTATGCGATATGCAAAAGAAAAAATATGTGGACAATGATGTTGTGAAGTTGAAATTATTTCTGTTTTCTTTGCCGGATAGTGCAAAAATTTGGTTTTCTTCTTTGCCTCGCAATAGTATTGATTCTTGGAACAAGTGCAAGGATGCTTTTATTGCTAAGTATTTTCCGCCCGCAAAAATCATTTCCCTTAGAACCCATATCAGGAATTTCAAGCAACTTGAACATGAGCATGTTGCACAATCTTGGGAAAGGATGAAATCGATGCTAAGGAATTGCCCAACTCATGGGTTAAATCTTTGGATGATCATACAAATTTTTATACGGGGTTGAATTTTGTTTCACGTAATATTTTGGATTCCGCCGTGGGGGGTACTTTTATGGAAATTACTTTGGGTGAAGCTACTAAATTGCTAGACAATATTATGGCCAATTACTCATAATGGCATACCGAAAGAGCTCCTACAAGTAAAAAAGTTAATTCGGTAGAAGAAATAAATTCTTTGAGTGAAAAAGTTGATGCTCTTATGAAGTTGGTTGCTAATAAAAGTTCTCCTATTGATTTTAATGATGTGCCTTTGTCTACTTTGATTGAGCAAAATAGTGATGCCATAGATGTGAATTTTATCTCGCGAAACAATTTTAATAACAATGCTTATAGAGGTAATTTTAATCCTATGCCTTTTCCTAGTAATTCCTCTAATAAATATGGTAATTCCTATGGTAATCCTACATCTAATAATAATAGAAACACCTATGATCTTGAGAATAATATTAAAGAGTTTATCAATACTCAAAAAGTTTTCAATGCTTCGATAGAAGAAACGTTGAATAAGGTTGATGATTTGTTTAGAAGTATTGATAGAATTTCTCATGATGTAGAAACTCTCAAGATGAAAATTTTTGTGCCTAAAGTTGAAGAATCAATTAAAGCTCTTTATGTTTCTATGGATGAAAGTAAGAAAAGAACTGCTATGCTTAGAGCTAAAAGAGAATTTTTAGAAAGGGCATTTTCTAGTGATTACTTTCATAAGAGTGATGAAGATCTTAAAAAGATTGGTGTTTCTTCTACTGATTCTTTGTTTAGTAAAATTAAGATTGATGAAAAAGGGAAATGAGAAGAGTCAACTTTAGTTAGAAGGCGTCCCTATGATTCGGAGGGTGAGAATCTTGTTGAGAAAATTGATAAAAGTGGGTTTGAAGAGGTCAAGACTTTAACTAGTGATGTGCCCACTATTTTGGATTACAAAGACTTTAATTATGATAGTTGCTCTTTGGTTGATTGTATTTCTTTGTTGCAATCCATGATAAATTCACCCCCTTCTTATGAACAAAATAAAGCTTTTACTGAACATATTGTTGATGCTATGACAAAAGCTTTTGAAAAAAAGTTGGAATTAGAAGTTTCAATTCCTAGAAAATTACATGATGAATGGGAACCTACCATCAAAGTCAAGATTAAAAATTATGAGTGTTTTGCTTTATGTGACTTGGGTATTAGTGTTTCTACAATTCGGAAATCTTTATGTGTTGTGCTTGGTCTTACCGATATTGAAGAATGTTCTCTAGATTTGCACTTGGCGGATTCTACTATTAAAAAGCCTATGGGAAGAATTAATGATGTTCTTATTCTTGCAAATAGGAATTATGTGCCCATAGATTTTATTGTTCTTGATATTGATTGCAATCCATCTTGTCCAATTATACTTGGTAGACCATTTTTACATACTATTGGTGCCGTGATTGATATGAAAGAAGGCAATATTAAATTTCAATTTCCACTAAAAAAGGGTATGTAACACTTCCCTAGAACAAGAATTAGACCACCATATGAATCAGTCATGAGGGTGTTGTCGTGGAAAGGTCACGACAAATGTCCTAGCAAAAGGACTTAGTCGTGGAGCCATCGCAACTAGGAAGCTTAAAGGGCTTAAACGGGACAAAGGACATGGGAGTTTATACTGGTTCGGCCCCTTGCGGTGAAGGTAAAGGCCTAATCGAGTTTGAGGTGGTACTGCTTATGTCTCGATTACCAGGGAGGGAATCCGCTTGACCTAGCTTTCGATCTCTTGTTTCTTGTCTTGAATCGCCGCTGGGTCGTCCCTTTATATACACAGGTCGACGTCCAGCGGCTCACAGAGTCCCGTCCGGCTCATAAACAGTGTCTGGCTCGGTGACTATCTATTCATGCCTTACAATACAAGTCATACATATATGGCGGTTTACCCTTACAGGCATTAAGTCGCCTTTGGGCCTTGGGCCTTTAACTAAACCGCCATCTTCAAATATCTTCGTGGGCTTCTGATGATGAATCACCATAGGTATAGCCCGGCCCCTCCTGGGCAGGTCATACCTAATAGTTATATCCCCAACATTAGGCCCCAAATTGATTTGAACTGGTTCATGTCAATCTTCAATACTTATAAAAAATCTTCTCCTCTTCATTTGTGCGAGAGTTTATAACCCGCCATGACATCATCTTCTGGGTTTGTGATAACCCGCCATGACGTCACCTGCCATTAATTCACACTTTATCCAACATATCTCAACGGATCTTTATCTTTAATAATCGCTCCGAAAATTGAGGCATCTAGGCAGCTGGATAACCATGTTTTGGCCTCCTCGTTTTTGCGCCCACTTATTGGCCTTTACTTATAAATAGCCACGACCAATATTCTTCTCATTCTCCCCCTTTTCGATCGTCTTCTTCCTCTCGCGACCCTCTGCCGCTCGAGTTCTACCGCCGCCGCGGCGCACCTCGTCCTCCTCAACCTCGGCCACTGCATCAACGTGTGTCGGATCAGAGTATTCCGGTGCTCCACCGCAGTTGAATCTGCACCTGTAAGTGCTTCTCCTCTAGCATGTTAGATCGCATTAGGGTTCAGACTGTTTGTTGTGTTCTTCGTGGTTTCTTCATAGTTCTTCCACCGTAGCATCTTTTGATCTAAGAACGGTATAGAACTTATGCGGTAGTTGTTTTGCCTTTGCCTTCAATACATGTGGACCCCCTTTCCTTGCAAAGAGATCTCATTAGGGCTTATGAACTCCCATGTGCTGGTCTTAGGTCTTGAATTATTTCCTTTTTCTGAATGGCGGCTGATCTGAAATAATATTTGCAATCTATGAAACCTGTTTGTACGGTACTTAGCAAAAAACTACACCTTGATAGATCCACCTAGCCATGGCGGCTCATACCACCGGCTTTAATTGCAATGCTCAATAGATAACATCAAACTGCTCATGGTGGCTTAAATAACCTGACATAATTAGTCATATACCATTAGGCCCCTTTATAAGCCACCAGTCTGATATGCGCTGTACTACCATTTCCTCCGACTTAATTCATCAATCGGCAAATTTATTCTTTTCTTTTTAGGCTTCCTTCTTGACAATGCCGCCCAAAACAACCACTTCCTGTAACTGGGTTTGCTCCATCGTCACGGAGAACACACTTGAAGATTTTGTGAAAACCGGCTATCTGCCCAAAAAGGATGTCATGTCGTACCGCGCCCCTAAGCCGACAGAAGAAAAGCCTCAGCCCAAAGAAGGGGAAGTCATTGTCTTCACTGATCACATGAACCGGGGCTTTTCGCCGCCCGGCTCTAAGTTCTTCAAAGACGTTCTGCGCTTTTTCGACCTCCATCCTCAAGACACCGGACCCAATTCTGTGTCTAACATATGCAATTTTCAAGTGAGGTGTACCTTGAAGAAGATCCCAGCTTGGAAATTTTCAGAGAATACTTTTACTTGAACCGCCATAATGAATACTCCAACAGACCTAGTTTGGAACTTGGCGGGGTCTCAATCCAATGATGTAGAGACACCATTTTTCCTTATGCGCAACCGCCAAGTCATCCCAAGGAATGGAACCAGACATGGTTCTACTACCAAGATACTTCTCTGGCTGATGAGAACCCTCTGCCCAGCTTTTGCGCCCCGCGTCTCGAATCCAATCATCCGCTCCCCGACAACTGGCAGCTGCTGATCGCTAGAAGCTCGCCCTACCATTGCAAAAGTCAAAGCTCTGTTGGGGAAGGCCTTAAATCGCATTGACTTGGTCCGGTGCTGGGTTGCATGGAGGATCATCCCCTTAAGCCGCCACTTCGGTTTAATGTGCACTTACACCGGTGACACAAAGGATCCTCTGCGCCACAGCCCCAAGGAGTTACCTGATGTCCTTATCAATGAGTTGACAAAATCTCTTCTGAATGAGAGCCTAGCTGATTGCAGTAGGGTGGGCCTAGGCCCTTTGTCAAGTCTAACCCGGCACCAAAATTAAGTCGCCGAACCGGCTATTTTACCTTCATCCTTAATACTTTGTTTTAACTCAACCTTGACGATTTTCACAAGCTGATGATGACTTTTGGAATAAAGAGTACGACCGTGAAGCTACAAAGAGAGACAAGAAGGCCAAGAAAGCCGCCAGGAGAGCCACCAAGAAAAGAGGAAAGAAGCCCAATGCTTCTGAATTACTTCAACTTGAGGACACCTCTGAGTCGGAGGTAGCCCTTGATTCTCTTGGCTCCTTTTTCAACCATCTTATTGACACTGACTATCATCAGGATGACACGGGAACAAGTTAGGGAGTGGAAGAAGAGGTAACTATTATTTCCTTCGACTCCGAGCCTTTGCCAAGACAAAAAATCCGAAGAGTAACCCGGAAAGTAAGATTTTCACACCCCTTAGCTCATCTGGATCCTCACTTTATTTTGAAGCAACAACAGCATGAGAGCCAGCGGCAGACCCGGACAAGCAACGATGTGGAACTCTCCTCCGGGTTACTGAACATGCCGAGGAAGCACCGAAATGAGGTCACCCCTGACTTAAACTCTTTTTATCCTTTGGCGGGTCTCACTCGTCAACCGCTCAACTCTTCCGATTCAAATTATCAGGAAACTTCACATTCCTGTTCCGGCGACTCAATCCAGTCTAATATGCCGACTTTCAAGACCGCTCCTGGGTAATGCTGATTTAATTATCCTTTACTCATTATAATCCTTCTATACTTGTACTGACCTTTTTGACTCATGCAGTGGAAAAGCAAAGCCCAGCAAGAGGGCAAAGAAGAACAAGCCGGCCGAAGAACCGACAGTCAATGTGCCGGAGCTCCAAACCGCAGCGCTTGAGGCCTCTGTTCCTGAGCCGCTTGAGCCGGTTCATGACATGCCAACAATGACTATTGACCCACTTGTTGATCAAACCGCTGATGGCTCTTTAAACCCTGAAGCTTCAAGACCTGTCAAGACAGCCAACCCACAATATGTTGATGTAGAGATCACCAAGACCAACTTTACTAAGCCGGGGAGACCTACCATGTTGGCCAGACATTCTGCTAAGGAAGAACATGTTGAGCTGCGCAAAGTACGATTTGATATCACCAACTATGCTCAACTGGGCATTGGTGAACTATACTCTGGCTTTCTCAGCCAAGTACACAGTAGCCGTGATCTTGAAGTGGACATGGTGAAGCAGATGCATCTTAAATTTGAGGTATGATCTCTTCAACTCTTACATTATGCATATCATGCCAGCCCCCAAGTTTCTGCTTATTCTAAATATGCTGTAGACTTGATCACTATGAACATGAATAATAACCTTTGTAACAATCCTTTCAAAATCCGGCTTAAAGTTGTGTAGCTCTCATGAACCGGCTATGGACGGTTGTAGCACCAAGGTGTCGTCATAAAATTGCAACCAGACAAGCAATATGCATTAGCCCCCAAGTGCCAAGTACTCTTGCTCGCAAAGTGCTTGGGACTTATTCACTTAAGCCGCCACTTAGATAGAACTTTCGGTAGACATTAGCCCCCAAGTGCCAAGTGTTGCTGCGTGCAAAAGGCTTGGGACTTGATATTGTGAACTAATGTTTGAATTATGATGTTGATCCGGTTTATGAACAAACCACCACTGCTGAACTTCAAACAAAGCTGTCTAAGTTGAAGACCCGCCTGGAACTGCAGGAGTCTGAGACCCAGAAGTCAAACTCAAAGTTTGAATTTACTATGGCTGAATCAGAAAAAGTGAAGGCCGGCTTTAAAGTTGAGAAGGACGCCTAGGCTAAGGAAAAAATTGCCTTGACTCAACGGGCTGAGAAGGCAGAGGTGGCTCTCGAGGAAGCGACCACTGAACTTACCGGCTTAAAACGCCAGGTGACTCAGATGGTGTCTGCTATTTTTTGTAAGTCGCCCAATGATTGTCAATTTTCGAATATCCTCTTTGATGATATTATTTGCCTTTAACCCATCCAATGATCACTTTGCAGGCCCTCGAAGCACCAATTTGAACCAAGACATGCTGGTGAAGCTAAAGGCGGTTTACACATTGGTAGATCAGCTGTACATTGGTGCTCAGCGCGCATTGGCCACAATTGCTCCGTCCAATGAAGCCCCCACACTTTTGGTTGACGTGCTAAGGAAGCTCTCTGTGCTACCCTAGTGGTTTAAAGAAATGAAGCGATCATCTGCGAGAGTTGAAGCCGTGACTGCCTTAAGCCGGGCTAAAGCATGGCTACCAGAATTAGACCCGACCGACATCTCTATCGGTTACCCAAGCCTTAAGGAGGACGGTACTCCGTTTGAACAGAAGGACTTTGTTGCTTGCGTGAAGGAGATACGTCCTCTGGCCAGCCTTATTGCCAATGAAACATACCTCACCAAATATCATCCGGCTTACGACGTGGGAAATCAAAAGATGCCTACAACGTCTTATAAAGTGTCAGGCCTGATCCCCCAATCCGTAATGTAACATCCCAAATTTTCAATTTGGAATGTTATACATTAGATCATCAATGCATATCATATTTTTATTTGCTTTTGGGTTTTGATCCTAGAAATTCTACGCAACTCAAGGACCCACGGAGAGAGTTGGGGATTTCGTTATTTTCATATTTGAGTTTTCTTAAATTTTGGGAATAGGATCATTTGATTTATTTATTTTATCATCAATTATTTCTATTACAAAAATATGAGAGAGGGAATAAAATGACTTTCCCAAAATAAAGAAATATTGAGGATTTAATAATAAAATCAAATAAGATTTTATTTCGGAGTTTTTCACTATTTTATTTGAACTTAGGAAAAATATGCGTTTTTCAAAATTGCATTTAGGCCCCAAATAAATGTTCATTTTGTCGGGCTTGATTTTAGAAGTCCGGGAAAATTTATTTCGGGATTTTTGGAGTCCGTTTAGTATTTCTTTTTATTTATTTTCTGAGCGTAATTATTGAAAAAAAACGCGAACCGCCTTCGGGCCGTACCCGAGCGGGACACCGCCCGGGGGCAGCCTTTAAATAGCGCCGCCCTGAGCCGCCCCAGCCCGAGCCGCCCCAGCCCGAGCCGCCCCAACCCAGCCCGCGCCAAACCCTAGCCGCGCCGCCTCGAGCCTCG
>NC_041391.1:686499926-686517575 GCF_002162155.2 Triticum dicoccoides
CGAGGTGCCTTGATTTCCGCGCCGCCGGTTTTCTCGAAAAACCGTTCGGTTTTTCCGTCGGTTTTTCGCCGTTTTTTTAGTTTCCGTTTTTTAGATCGGTTTATTTATTTTTCGGTTTAGTTTAACTAGCGAGCGTTCGCTCGTTCGTTCGTTTTAACGAACGTGTTCATCGTTTAGATCTGGGAAACGAACATTCGTTCATTAACCCGTTCATCGTTTTTCTTTTTCTCGGATTTTCCGCGATTATTTTCTGATCGTGATTTCTGATCCGATTTTAGTTTTAGTATAACTTCTCGCTCGTTTATCGGAATCAGGCGATTCAAGCGCCTGGAGTTTCGTCTCGAAACTCTCTATCCGTTTAATCAACTTGAACAAGTTTTTGCTACTATAAAAATTGACTTAGATCCAGATTAGTAGAACGAAGTTGTTTTTCTTCGCCGTTCGACTTTCGTGTCTTCGTTCGATTTGATTCTTTTGCAAACCGGAGTTCTTAAGTTGGACTTTCTGGTTAGATCTCTTATTTGAGTTTTACCTGTGCATTAGATGAGTACTTATTGTATGCTTGTTTGTTTGTCTGTGATAGAATACCCGGAGTGCGTCGCCTGTTACTTCGAATCTTTAGGTTTCGCGGATCATCAGCAAGGCAAGTAACACTTTGATCATACCTCCTTTACTACCCAGTTTTATTGCATTAGATCAATCCTCAAACATTGCATGACTAGGATCTAGTTAAACTGTGGGATGGGAAGTAGCTGAGGTAGTACCTATTGCCTATTTTAATATCAAACCTTTGGGAGTTACTTCTACGTTTGCTTATTATGCCATGCTATGCTAGTAGACGTGGATTGGGTGAGTGATATCCATGACAGATGTGAGTTTTTGTTAAATTAATGGTTTATCTAAGGTGGCAACTTAAATACACATATGGGTGGATTGAGGCACCTGGGTTTCCAGGACTTGCCTGTTTCTTTCGGACCGCCACCCAGGATCAAAGGGATCATGAGATTATTCATGCTAGAAACTTACGTGTGCAGCCACAAGCCATTATGGGATCTGGCATAGTTGATTAAGTCGTGCGAACTCTTACAGGGTAGACTAGCAGATGTAGGGGAAAGTAGGTGTACCGGTCTATCCATCGTAAGGTGCTAGCGCTTCTGAAAGACTATGTCTCGGTCATCCGTTTCTCAAACACCTTGTAGTGCGAGAAATCCAACGGAGGCGATCGAGTCTTGTGGGGAAAAGTGCGCAAACCTCTACAGAGTGTACAAACTAATCATGATTAGCCATGTCCCCGGTTATGGACGTTTTGAGTATCTAGTACTTGGATATCATGTGAATCTCATCATGTTACTTTAAATTAATGATGTTGGGTCTTAATGATGATTACTTTTAATTGGGATTGAGAATGATGTCAATCATTCTCAATGTTTAGCAACTACCATGATAGTTAAATTAAATTTATTCCTTTGCAGTAGGGAAAAATTGGCTTTACGCAAAACTGTAACCATAGAGCTTTTCACAAGCCAAATATGCATGTAGTATAGCTTATTCTTTCATTACTCTCTATGTGTTACATTGCCAGCATATTCCATGTGCTGACCCGTTTCGGGCTGCAACGTTCATGTTGCAGACTTTTCAGACGATGAGTAAGGTGCCTTTAGGCCGTGGTCCTATACTCAGTGATGCCGTTGGAGTTGATGGACTCACTTGTCTTCCAAGCCTTCCGCTGTTATCGTTATTAGATGGCCTTAAGCCATTTTTATTGTAATAAGTTCTCTTTGGAGACATTCGATGTAATAAGTGTGTGATTGCTAGTCTGTTATAAATCCTTCAAGTACTGTGCGTGTCAGCATTACTGATCCAGGGATGACACTGATGCACAGAGATTAGACCGTCTGAGGTCTGGTCGCTACAAAGATGGTATCAGAGCACACGCTGACTGTAGGACACAACCACTGAGCAAAAGCCCTAGAATGCTACTCTCTTCTCGTTCTGACTCCTCATCTTTTCTATTCTTTAGGATGGCAGATGCAAGGATCAAGTTCATGCAACCGGATGAAGATACACCCTTTGGACGACACCTGAAGGAAGTCACCAAGTACTTGAAGATCGGAGTACCAAGCTTCACCGGAACCTACAACGCCACTTTACCTGAAGAGGAGCGCTGGATGATTCAAGTTCAAATTCCAGGAAGTACGTTCATGCCCGTCACTGAGACCATAGAGTTTTCCTTTGATGCACCGACATGGAACCTAGGAAAGAGCATGGCAGCCCACATTACCATGGGACGTATTGGAGAAGTCTATCACAAGGAACTTAAGGATACTATCTACCAGATTTGTGGGCGCCGAGATGAGCAATGGGAAATGATCAGCACCCGAAAGGACCGCTCAATTGCAGCTTTCATCCAGGAGTTGAACCAGCACATTCGATGCCAGGGGAACCAAATGTGCGCAGGGATGATGGATCTGAAGAAGGCCATGGTTAAAATCACAGAACTGGAGGAGGAACTCAAGTCTACATGTGATGGATACGAGGAGGAAATGGCAACACTAGTTGAGAAGAACAATGATCTGAAGAAGAAGCTGAAAGTCTTTATGGGATTTCCTGCGACAGAAGGAGAAGCTGAAGATTTCACATGCCCAGAGAACTACATCATCATTGACGACACCGACTCGGACCCAGATGATAGTGATGATTATGTTGATGAAGCTGGAGCAGATATCATGGAGTCTTCAATGGAGCAGTTTTTCTAGTCGACTACCATAACAGTAGTAGTGTTCCACCATGTATCTAGTATAGTCCACACACCTTTTTGCATTAGTTCTAGACCGATTGTATGCCCTTGTTTGATTGAATGAAGTGATTTTGTGTGCATTTGTCTAATGAGCATTTGGTTAGTGTTTTCTCTTTAGACCTCATTCTATTCTTAATTCTCATCTTTTCTAAACCCTCAGATGCCTCTGAGACGTGACAATGGATTTCCACCGGAGCTCACCCAGTTGATCCAGCAGCAGAATGTATTAATGCAGATATTAGTCCAGAATCAGAATCAGGGGAACAACAACAACAACAATCCGCCACCGCCACCACCTATTGATCACTTAACCCGTTTTCTTAGGCTGAATCCGCCGGTGTTCTCCAGTAGCACCGAGCCAATAGTAGCAGATGATTGGCTCCGCAAGACAGGGAGGGAGTTGACCACTATAGGTTGCACAGATGCGGAGAAGGTGCGATTTGCCGCACACCAGCTTGATGGACCTACCGCAGCATGGTGGGAGAATTTTACAGCCACTTACCCGGCAGACACTGTCACATGGGATCAGTTTCAGCAGGCGTTCCGTACTGCCCATGTTTCAGCAGGAGCTATGGCCATGAAGAAGCATGAGTTTCGTAACTTGCGCCAAGGAGGACGGACAGTTGGCCAGAATGTGGATGACTTTAGTAAACTAGCACGTTATGCCCCAGATGACGTTGCTACAGATGCAGCTAAGCAGGAAAAGTTTCTGGAAGGGCTGAATGATGAGCTGAGCATGCAGTTGATGGTGGCAAATTTCAACAACTACCAGGAGTTGGTAGATCGTGTTCTTATGATTGAAGGGAAGCAGCAGCAGATTGAAAACCGCAAGCGGAAGTATGGACATGGGAAGTACAACTCTGGAGGTCAACAGAAGCCCCGTCTTACCCCTAAACCGGGAGTTCATTTTTAGCATACCCATGGAGGAGGTAGCTCGCACAACCATAATGGCCCCAAAAATGGTAATGGGAATGGAGGAAGCAACGGCCAGAACCGTACCACCCCAACAACCCCAGCCAAGAGAGACCTGAGCCAAATCACCTGTTATAAGTGTTCAAAGACTGGACATTATGCCAATGAATGTCCTGAAGGCCAGAATGGCAATGCAAGATCTAGAAAGAAGCCGAACCCTTTCAACAGGGGACAGGTGAACCACGTTAACGTGGAGGAGGTTGAAGCTCAGCCTGATGCAGTAATAGGTAAGTTTTTGGTTAAGTCATTTACTGCACTCGTTCTTTTTGATACTGGTGCATCGCATTCATACATATCAAGGGGATTTGTGGATAAGTATAGCCTGCCCACTAGAGTTCTGAAAACACCCATGTTAGTAACCTCACCAGGAGCAGAGTATATGGCCAGTCGGGGATGTTTTCAAGTTCCGCTGGGAATAGGCAAGCATGTTTTCCCTCAGATTTAATCGTTTTGGAATCTCAAGGTTTGGATGTAATTCTGGGTATGGATTGGCTATCAATGTATGGAGGAAACATTGATTGCGCCAGTAAGTCGATTCTGCTTACTACCCCAGAAGGGAAAATGATAAAGTATGTATCCAAGCATAAGCCGAGGAGTATGGACGTAAATTCCTTATCAGGAGTTGTGCAGGAGGAAGTACCAGTGGTGAAGGATTTTCCTGATGTATTCCCGGAAGAGTTGCCAGGCATGCCACCAGATAGAGACATCGAGTTTTTGATTGAACTTTTGCCAGGCACATGGCCGATATCCAAGAGACCATACAGGATGCCAGCAAAGGATTTGGAGGAGATTAAGAGTCAGATTAAGGAGTTACTGGATAAAGGTTATATTCGCCCAAGTTCTTCGCCTTGGGGATCACCGGTACTTTTAGTGGAGAAGAAGGATGGATCCTTGAGGATGGTTGTAGATTATCGAGGATTGAATGCCGTAACCATCAAGAATAAGTACCCACTGCCGATGATCAATGATCTGTTTGACCGCTTGCAAGGAGCGAAGGTGTTTTCCAAGATTGATTTGCGATCAGGATATCATCGGTTGAAGATTCGAGAGCAGGATATACCTAAGACGGCTTTTACCACCAGGTATGGGCTGTACGAGTACACCGTTATGTCATTTGGTCTGACTAATGCACCTGCCTATTTCATGAACATGATGAACAAGGTATTCATGGAGTTTCTGGATAAGTTCGCCGTAGTGTTCATTGATGATATTTTGGTTTATTCAAAGAATGAAGAGGAGCATAAAGAACATTTGCGACTAGTACTTGAGAAGCTCAGGGAGCATCAGTTATATGCCAAGTTTAGTAAATATGAGTTCTGGTTAAAGGAAGTGGGATTTCTTGGACACGTTATATCCAGAGAAGGAATAGTGGTTGACCCCACCAAGGTTATCACTGTGACCAATTGGGAAGCACCAACAACAGTTGGAGAGATCCGGAGTTTTCTTGGACTCACAGGATACTACCGGAGATTTATCGAGAACTTCTCAAAGATTGCGAAGCCTATGACAGAATTGCTGAAGAAGGATAATAAATTTATATGGACTGAAGAGTGTGAGGCTAGTTTCTAGAAATTGAAGAAGCGTTTGGTCACCTCACCAGTGTTGATTTTGCCAGACCAGACCAAGGACTATGAGGTTTATTGCGACGCTTCACGTCGAGGACTTGGAGCAGTGCTTATGCCGGAGGGAAGAGTTGTATCGTATGCTTCACGACAACTGAAACCCCACGAATTGAATTATGCCACGCATGATTTGGAGTTGGCAGCCGTAGTGCATGCATTGAAAACATGGAGACATTTCCTTATTAGAAACCATTGTGAGGTGTACACGGATCACAAGAGTTTGAAGTACATTTTCACGCAGAAGGAGTTAAACCTCAGACAAAGGAGATGGTTGGAGCTCATCAAGGATTATGATATGAGATTGCATTACCATCCCGGAAAGGCTAATGTGGTAGCTGACGCATTAAGCCTCAAGAGTCATGTCAATACTCTAATGACGGGAGAGTTGCCAAAGGAGTTAGCCAAGGATCTTCATGAACTATGTTTAGAGATTGTTCCGAGGGGCTATGTAACAGCATTGGAGATTCAGTCAACTTTGATGGATGGAATCAGAGAAGCTCAGAAGAATGACAAGGAGATTGCCTCTATAAAAGAGAAAATGAGCGAAGGAAAGGCTAAAGGTTTTCGTGAGGATGAACACGATACCCTATGGTTTGAAGACCGTGTATATGTGCCCAATGACCCGGAGATCAGGAAGTTGATTCTGCAAGAAGCACATGATTCACCATATTCGATTCACCCAGGAAATACCAAGATGTATTTGGATTTGAAGGATACATTCTGGTGGACCAGAATGAAGAAGGACATTGTGGAGTACGTAGAAGTTTGTGATTTATGTCAAAGAGTAAAAGCAGAGCATCAAAAGCCAGCAGGATTGCTACAGCCATTGCCGATACCCGAATGGAAGTGGGATAAGTTAGGCATGGATTTTATCACGGGATTACCAAGGACTCGTTCCGGCTATGACTCGATTTGGGTTGTAGTTGATCGGTTGACGAAGGTAGCACATTTCATCCCAGTAAAGACCACTTACACCAGTGCTAAGTTGCCCAAAATATACATGACCAGGATCGTCTGTTTGCATGGAGTTCCGAGGAGTATCGTATCAGATAGGGGAACCCAGTTTACCTCAAAGTTCTGGAAGCAGTTGCACGAGACGTTGGGTACCAGGCTAGAGTTTAGTACAACTTTTCATCCACAGACAGATGGACAGACTGAGAGAGTCAATCAGATTTTGGAGGATATGCTGAGAGCTTGTGCGCTAGATTATGGATCAAGTTGGGATGACAATTTGCCATATGCAGAGTTTTCTTACAACAACAGCTATCAAACCAGTTTGAAAATGGCCCCTTTCGAAGCCTTGTACGGAAGGAGGTGCAGGACACTGTTGTCATGGGACGAGGTTGGAGACCGCCAGTTGTTTGGACCTGATTTGATTAAGGAGTCTGAACAGAAGGTGAAGTTGATTCGCGATAGGCTCAAGGTAGCCCAGTCCAGGCAGAAGAGCTACGCAGATTCCAAACGCAAGGAGACAGTCTATGAAGTCGGAGACCGAGTTTACCTTCGAGTATCACCACTTCGGGGAATTAAGCGTTTTGGAGTCAAGGGAAAGTTAGCGCCCCGATTTGTAGGACCATACCGAGTTTTGGAGCGTATGGGAGAGGTGGCCTACAAGTTGAAATTACCCGAAGAATTGTCAGGAGTTCATGATGTATTTCACGTTTCTCAGTTGAAGAAGTGTCACGCGGAGATGGCTGACATATCGTTGAGAGACACAGTGCCGTTGGAAGCAATTCAGTTGGATAACACTTTGACCTATGAGGAGAAACCAGTTAAGATCCTCGAGTTTGCCAGCAGAGTCACCCGCAACAAGGTTATCAAGTTCTGTAAGGTTCATTGGAGTCACCACTCGGAAGACGAAGCCACTTGGGAACGAGAGGAAGATTTGCTCAAGGACCACCCTCACCTATTTTCTAGCCAACCCGAATCTCGAGGGCGAGATTCATCTTAGCGGGGGTAGGTTTGTAACATCCCAAATTTTCAATTTGGAATGTTATACATTAGATCATCAATGCATATCATATTTTTATTTGATTTTGGGTTTTGATCCTAGAAATTCTACGCAACTCAAGGACCCACGGAGAGAGTTGGGGATTTCGTTATTTTCATATTTGAGTTTTCTCAAATTTTGGGAATAAGATCATTTGATTTATTTATTTTATCATCAATTATTTCTATTACAAAAATATAAGAGGGAATAAAATGACTTTCCCAAAATAAAGAAATATTGAGGATTTAATAATAAAATCAAATAAGATTTTATTTCGGAGTTTTTCGCTATTTTATTTGAATTTAGGAAAAATATGCATTTTTAGAAATTGCATCTAGGCCCCAAATAAATGTTCATTTTGTCGGGCTTGATTTTAGAAGTCCGGGAAAATTTATTTCGGGATTTTTGGAGTCCGTTTAGTATTTCTTTTTATTTCTTTTCTGAGCGTAATTATTTTAAAAAAAATGCGAACCGCCTTCGGGCTGTACCCGAGCGGGACACCGCCCGGGGGCAGCCTTTAAATAGCGCCGCCCCGAGCCGCCCCAGCCCGAGCCGTCCCATCCCAGCCCGCGCCAAACCCTAGCCGCGCTGCCTCAAGCCTCGCGCCGGCCGCTGCCGCCGCCGCCGCCGGAGCCGCCGCCCGCCGCCTCGCCGATCCGTCGCCCGCCGCCTCGCCGATCCGCCGCCCGAGGTGCCTCGATTTCTGCGCCACCGGTTTTCTCGAAAAACCTTTCGGTTTTTCCGTCGGTTTTCACCGATTTTTTTTAGTTTCCTTTTTTTAGATCGGTTTATTTATTTTTCGGTTTAGTTTAACTAGCGAGCGTTCGCTCGTTCATTGTTTTAACGAATGTGTTCATCGATTAGATCTAGGAAACGAACGTTCGTTCGTTAACCCGTTCGTCGTTTTTCTTTTTCTCAGATTTTCCGCGATTATTTTCTGATCGCGATTTCTGATCCGATTTTAGTTTTAGTATAACTTCTCGCTTGTTTATCGGAATCAGGCGATTCAAGCGCCTGGAGTTTCGCCTCGAAACTCTCTATCCGTTTAATCAACTGAACAAGTTTTTGCTACTGTAAAAATTTACTTAGATCCAGATTAGTAGAACGAAGTTGTTTTTCTTCGCCATTCGACTTTCGTGTCCTCGTTCGATTTGATTCTTTTGCAAACCGGAGTTCTTAAGTTGGACTTTTTGGTTAGATCTCTTATTTGAGTTTACCTGTGCATTAGATGAGTACTTATTGTATGTTTGTTTGCCTGTTACTTCAAATCTCTAGGTTTCGCGGATCATCAACAAGGCAAGTAACACTTTGATCATACCTCCTTTACTACCCAGTTTTAATGCATTAGATCAATCCTCAAACATTGCATGATTAGGATCTAATTAAACTGTGGGATGGGAAGTAGCTGAGGTAGTACCTATTGCCTATTTTAATATCAAACCTTTGGGAGTTACTTCTACGTTTGCTTATTATGCCATGCTATGCTAGTAGACGTGGATTGGGTGAGTGATATCCATGACAAATGTGAGTTTTTGTTAAATTAATGGTTTATCTAAGGTGGCAACTGAAATACACATCTGGGTGGATTGAGGCACCTGGGTTTCCAGGACTTGCCTGTTTCTTTCGGACTGCCACCCAGGCTCAAAGGGATCATGAGATTATTCATGCTAGAAACTTATGTGTGCAGCCACAAGCCATTATGGGATCTGGCATAGTTGATTAAGTCGTGCGAACTCTTACAGGGTAGACTAGCAGATGTAGGGGAAAGTAGGTGTACCGGTCTATCCATCGTAAGGTGCTAGCGCTTCTGAAAGACTATGTCTCGGTCATCCATTTCTCAAACACCTTGTAGTGCGAGAAATCTAACGGAGGCGATCGAGTCTTGTGGGGAAAAGTGCGCAAACCTCTGCAGAGTGTACAAACTAATCATGATTAGCCGTGTCCCCGGTTATGGACGTTTGGAGTATCTAGTACTTGGATATCATGTGAATCTCATCATGTTACTTTAAATTAATGATGTTGGGTTTTAATGATGATTACTTTTAATTGGGATTGAGAATGCTGTCAACCATTCTCAATGTTTAACAACTACCATGGTAGTTAAATTAAATTTATTCCTTTGCAGTAGGGAAAAATTGGCTTTACGCAAAACTGTAACCATAGAGCTTTCCACCATCCAAATATGCATGTAGTATAGCTTATTCTTTCATTACTCTCTATGTGTTACATTGCCAGCATATTCCATGTGCTGACCCGTTTCAGGCTGCAATGTTCACGTTGCAGACTTTTCAGACGACGAGTAAGGTGCCTTTAGGCCGTGGTCCTATACTCAGTGATGCCGTTGGAGTTGATGGACTCACTTATCTTCCAAGCCTTCCGCTGTTATCGTTATTAGATGGCCTTAAGCCATTTTTATTGGGGAAACTTTGTTTTTGCCACTCTAGCTTTTGCCCATTTTGCTTATGCCACTCTAGAATTAGACATATCACTTTTGCCACTCTTAGCTTCTGACAATACATTACAAATGCCATTTCATGGCAAAAGCAATAATTTTTCATTTCACTTTTGCCACTCCAGATTTTGACAATGTATCATAATTGCCACTCTAAAATTATTGTTTTTGCCATGGAATGGCAATTGTGATGTATTGTCAAAAACTAAGAGTGGCAAAAGTGAAATGTCAAATTCTGGAGTGGCAAAAGCAAAGTGGTCAAAAGCTAGAGTGGCAAAAAACAAAGTTTTCCCATTTTTGTTGTAATAAGTTCTCTTTGGAGACATTCGATATAATAAGTGTGTGATTGCTACTCTGTTATAAATCCTTCAAGTACTGTGCGTGTTAGCATTACTGATCCAGGGATGACACTGATGCACAGAGATCAGGTCTGAGGTCTGGTCGCTACACGTAAGCATACCTTTGCCCCTGAAGTTGACCCGTCCAAGCTAATTGATGATGAAGCTGAGTTCGAAGCTTTGAGTGGCATTGACTGGTCATCATCAACCTTCCAAGATGTAGAACATGACAAAGAAGCGGAGAGGGTTGACCCGGAAGCGTCAGGCTAGCAAGAAGATTGATCCGCTGGGCGGTTCATATTTATGGCCTTCTGAAAAACAGTTAAGCATTTGGACTCTGGGAGTCATGTAATAGGGTAGCAACAACTTTTGCTCTGCCGTGCCATTGTGCATGTTTTGCATTATGCTCCATACTATTAAACTGCCACCTGATACTTATGATTTTTGAGTGGTGTAGAAAAAATTTCAACCTTATCCTGCACACAAACAAATCAAAAGAGATCCCTTGGCGGTTTACTGCAGGGCGGGTCATAATATTTTGTATGCACCCACTGATGCTTTAAACAATTATGTATAAGGTTTGTTGAACCTTAATTGAAACATAATAATGATATCATACCTACGATATGTAATTGCACTGCCGGTTTACGATACCTGTGCAGTAAGGGTGAGCACCCTAAAGCTTTTTAGAAGCCAATAAGTCCAAGTGCTGGATATCATCATGTATGGGCGGCTTGTAGCCTCTTGTGTTAAGCCGGGTAATGAAAACCATGGTAAGCTTCAAATATGAGCTTATGAAAGTAAAGGCTGTATGACCAAATTTACTTTTAAATCAAAAGGCCAGATAATATCAAGAAGAACCGGAAAAAACTTTCAAGAAATCAAGCCAAATGTCAAAAGCAAGGCTATGGTTCGAATACGACCAGAAAGCCAGACCAAAAGGGTTAGTAGCTATGATTCGAATGCGATCAGGAAGCCCCCTAATGGTTTTTGCCATTGCGCCGATCAAAGGGGTATCGACAGCTATGATTCGAATACGATCAGGAAGCCCCCCAGTGACCTTGAAGTGTTTTGGCATTGCGCCGATCAAGAGGGTACCGACAGCTATGTTCTCTTTGGTGAATACACCTATGTTTGAACAGGAAGCCCCAAATGACCTTGAAGTGTTGTGGCATTGCACCGATCAAGAGGGTACCGACAACTATGTTCTCTTTGGTGAATACACCTATGTTTGAACAGGAAGCCCCCAAATGACCTTGAAACTTGTAACGACTCTGATTAGAATACGATCAGTAAGCCAGACCAAAAGGGGTTAAGCTGTGATTCGAATACGATCCAGCCCCCAAATGATCTAAGTGTTTACGGCTATGGTTCGAATACGACTAGGAAGCCGGCCAAAAGGGGTTAATAGCATGATTCGAATACGACCCGCCCCCAGTTGGTCTTTGAAATTATGACGACGAAGGCACATGATTGTTGAAGATGAAACAACAGAGACCCTGCTTTATTATAATCATCATAATATATACATCGTCAAAAATATGTACATCATAAGAGCCGGTGGCTCAAGTGTAGTAAGGCCGAAGATGAGCAATATTCCACGGCCGGCGGGTCTCCTCCTCCGACTTACGTGAGTCTTTGTGCTCTCGAACATCGATAAGGTAGTATGACCTGTTGTTCAAGTTCTTGCTGACCACAAAGGGACCTTCCCAAGGTGGGGATAGCTTGTGCATGTCAGTCTGATCCTAGATGAGCCGGAACACCAAATCACCTTCTTGAAAGGTTCTGGACTTAACCCGACGGCTGTGGTAACAACACAGATCTTGTTGGTAAATCGCCGAGCGGGCTGCCGCAAGGTCACGCTTCTCATCAAACAGGTCAAGTGCATCCCGACGTGCTTGTTCATTATCAGCTTCAACGTAGGTCGCCACACGGGGCGAGTCATGACGGATGTCACTAGAAAGAACCGCCTCTGCTCCATAAACCATGAAGAAAGGCGTGTAACCCGTAGACCTGTTGGGAGTGGTATTGATACTCCATATCACAGAAGGTAACTCCTCCACCCAACAACCCGGCATCCGTTGTAAAGGAACCATGAGCCGGGGCTTGATGCCTCTCAAAATTTCTTGATTGGCTCTTTCAGCTTGACCATTGGATTTAGGGTGAGCCACTGATGACATGTCAAGACGAATATGCTCACATTGACAAAACTCTTTCATAGCACTCTTGGACAAGTTAGTGCCATTATCAGTTATGATACTGTGGGGAAAGCCAAAGCGGAAAATGACCTTTTTAATGAACTGAACCGCCGTTGCCGCGCCACACTTATTGACCGGCTCTGCTTCAACCACTTTGTAAATTTGTCAACCGCCACTAGAAGGTGGGTCTTTTTGTCTTTGGACCTTTTGAAAGGCCCAACCATATCAAGCCCCCAGACTACAAACGGCCAAGTAATTGGAATCATCCTCAATTCTTGAGCCGGCACATGAGCTCTCCGCGAAAACTTCTGACAACCATCACATTTACTGACCCGATCCTCCGCATCAGCATGAGCCGTCAGCCAATAAAATCCATGACGAAAAGCTTTGGCTACCAGGGAATATGAGCCGGCATGATGACCATAATGTCCTTCATGAATCTCACAACCCTCCTCAGGAGAGACACAACGCTGAAACGCCCTAGTGACACTGCGATGGTGTAACTCGCCATTGGCAATTGCCATTGACTTAGACCGCCGGGTTATCTGCCTGGCCAAAGTTTCATCCTCAGGTAACTCGCCCCGGGTCATGTAAGCCAAATATGGTATTGTCCAATCTAGGATGGTGTGGAGAGCCGCCACCAACTGTGCGTCTGGGTCAGGAACAGCTAGGTCTTCCTCTGTAGGCAACTTGACAGAAGGGTTATGCAAAATATCCAAGAAAATGTTAGGTGGCACCGGCTTACGCTGAGACCCCAACCGGCTTAAAGCATCAACTGCCTCATTCTTCCTGCGATTGATGTGTTCCACTTGATAACCTTTAAAATGACCAACAATAGCATCCACCTCACGGTGATAAGCCGCCATAAGTGGGTCTTTGGAATCCCATTTGCCGGAGACTTGTTGATCCACCAAGTCCGAGTCGCCGAAGCATCTCACCCAGCTTAAGTTCATCACCTTAGCCATCCGAAGACCATGGAGCAAGGCTTCGTACTCAGCTACATTGTTAGTACAGGGAAACATCAATCTTAGAACATAACAAAACTTGTCCCCTTGAGGGGAGGCCAAGACAACTCCAGCCCCCGAGCCTTCCAACTACCTGGACCCATCTGATAACCCACAAGTATAGGGGATCGCAACAGTTTTTTAGGGTAGAGTATTCAACCCAAATTTATTGATTCGACACAAGGGGAGCCAAAGAATATTCTCAAGTATTAGCAGTCGAGTTTTCAATTCAACCACACCTGGATAACTTAGTATCTGCAGCAAAGTATTATGGAAGTAACGATAACAGTGGCAAAAGCAATGGCAACAGTTTTGTAGTAATTGTAACAGTAGCAACAGTAAAGTAAATAAGCAAAGAGCAATATGTGAAAAGCTCGTAGGCATTGGATCAGTGATGGATAATTTTGTCGGATGCGATTCCTCATGTAATAGTTATAACATAGGGTGACACTGAACTAGCTCCAGTTCATCAATGTAATGTAGGCATGTATTCCGAATATATTCATACGTGCTTATGGAAAAGAACTTGCATGACATATTTTGTCCTACCCTCCTGTGGCAGCTGGGTCCTAATGGAAACTAAGGGATATTAAGGCCTCCTTTTAATATAGAACGGGACCAAAGCATTAGCACCTAGTAAATACATGAACTCCTCAAACTACGGTCATCACCGGGAAGTGTCCCCACTATTGTCACTCCGGGGTTGCCGGATCATAACACGTAGTAGGTGACTATAACTTGCAATATAGGATCAAGAACACTCATATATTCATGAAAACATAATAGGTTTAGATTTGAAATCATGGCACTCGGGCCCTAGTGACAAGAATTAAGCATGACAAAGTCATGGTAACATCAATCTTAGAACATAATGGATACTAGGGATCAAACCCTAACAAAACTAATTTGATTACATGGTAAATCTCATCCAACCCATCACCGTCCAGCAAGCCTACAATGGAATTACTCACGCACGGTGGTGAGCATCTTGAAATTGGTGATGGAGGATGGTTGATGATGACGATGGCGACGAATCCCCCTCCCCGGAGCCCCGAACGGACTCCAGATCAGCCCTCTCGAGAGAGATTAGGGCTTGGCGGCGGATCCGTATCATAAAACACGATGAAACTTTCTCTTTGATTTTTTTCTCCACGAAAGCAAATATATAGAGTTGGAGTTGAGGTCGGTGGACGTCCAGGGGACCCACGAGGCAGGGGGCGCGCCCTCCACCCTCGTGGACAGGGTATGGGCCCCCTGACGTTGATTCTTTCGCCAATATTTTTTATTAATTCTGAAAAGTTGCTCCGTGGATTTTTCAGGTCATTCCGAGAACTTTTATTTCTGCACAAAAATAACAACATGGCAGATTTGCTGAAAACAACGTTAGTCCGGGTTAGTTCCATTCAACTCATGCAAGTTAGAGTCCAAAACAAGGGCAAAAGTGTTTGGAAAAGTAGATACGATAGAGACATATCAACTCCCCCAAGCTTAAACCTTTGCTTGTCCTCAAGCAATTCAGTTGACAAACTGAAAGCGATAAAGAAAAACTTTTACAAACTCTGTTTGCTCTTGTTGTTGCAAATATGTAAAGCCAACATTCAAGTTTTCAGCAAAGATTATGAACTAACCATATTCACAATAACACTTAGGTCTCATGTTTACTCATATCAATGGCATAATCAACTAGCGAGCAATAATAATAAAACTCGAATCACAACACTTTCTCAAAACAATCATGATATGATATAACAAGATTGTATCTTGCTGGCCCTTTCTGAGACTGCAAAACATAAATGCAGAGCACCTTTAAAGGTCAAGGACCGACTAAACATTGTAATTCATGGTAAAAGAGATCCAGTCAAGTCATATCCAATATAAACCAATAGTAATGAATGCAAATGACAATGTGTTCTCCAGCGGGTGCTTTTTAATAAGAAGGTGATGACTCAACATAAAAGTAAATAGATAGGCCCTTCGCAGAGGGAAGCAGGGATTTGTAGAGGTGCCAGAGCTCGATTTTAAAATAGAGATTGAATAACATTTTGAGCGGCATACTTTCACTGTCAACACAACAACTATGAGATGGAGATATCTTCCATACTACATGCATTATAGGCAGTTCCCAAACATAATGGTAAAAGTTTATACTTCCCCACCACCAACAAGCATCAATCCATGGCTTGCTCGAAACAACGAGTGCCTCCAACTAACAACAACCCTAGGGGAGTTTTGTTTAATTATATTGATTTGCTTTCATCTTTTTGGATCATGGGACTGGGCATCCCGGTTACCGGCCCTTTCTCGTGAATGAGGAGTGGAGTCCACTCCTCTTGAGAATAACCCACCTAGCATGGAAGATATAGGCAGCCCTAGTTGAAACATGAGCTGCTCGAGCATACAAAACAGAATTTCATTTGAAGATTTGGAGTTTGGCATATAAAAATTTACTTGGAACGGCAGGTAAATATCGCATATAGGAAGATATGGTGGACTCATATGGAACAACTTTGGGGTTTATGGAGTTCGGATGCACAAGCAGTATTCCCGCTTAGTACAGGTGAAGGTTAGCAAAAGACTGGGAAGCGACCAACTGAGAGAGCGACAACAGTCATGAACATGCATCAAAATTAATTCACACCGACTACAAGCATGAGTAGGATATAATCCACCATGAACATAAATATCATGAAGGCTATGTTGATTTGTTTCAACTACATGCGTGAACATGTGCCAAGTCGAGTCACTCAATTCATTCAAAGGAGGATACCATTCCATCATACCATATCATAATAATTTTAATAGCATGTTGGCACGCAAGGTAAAACCATTATAACTCATAGCTAATCAAGCATGGCACAAGCAACTATAATCTCTAAATGTCATTGCAAATATGTTTAATTCATAATAAGCTAAACCAGGAATGGTGAACTCATCATATTTACAAAAACAAGAGAGGTCGAGTTCATACCAGCTTCTCTCATCTCAATCAGTCCATCTTATATTGTCATTATTGCCTTTCACTTGCACGACCGAACAATGTGTATAATAATAATAGTGCACGTGCATTGGACTAAGCTGGAATCTGCAAGCATTCAACTCAAGAGAGAAGACAAGGTAATATGGTCTCTAAGTCAAATAAACAATCATGCATATGAGAGCCACTAAACATTTTCAATATGGTCTTCTACTCTCAACCCCCAAAGAAAAGAAAATAAAATAAAACTATTTACACGGGAAAGCTCCGAACAAGTAAAAGAAGAAAGAGAAATCTTTTTGGGTTTTCATTTTAATTCCTACTACAAGCATGGAAATTAAACTAACTAATTTTTTTGTTTTTTCTCAAGGTTTATCAAACACACAAGAAAAAGGCTAGAAACAGAAAATTAAACTAGCATGGATAATACAATGAAAGAGTATGCGCACCGACAACTAGAATAGTGTGTGAACATGAATGTAAGTCGGTGAGAAATATGTACTCCCCCAAGCTTAGGCTTTTGGCATAAGTTGGTCTAATGCCAAGGATAGCTTGGCTGATATCTGTAGTTATAACTGGGGTCGTACTGGGATGCAGCAGCAAATGCTTCCCGAGCTGCGGCATGTTGGCGAGCCGCCTCTGCCCTCCTCACTACTACGAAAATGCTTATAGATAGAAGTTTACCAGTAGCATTTGTTTGTGACCCCACGCTACTAGTAGTTAGTAGTAGCGCTGGCTAGAAAGAGCGCTACTGGTATAAGTTAGCAGCAACGCTTTTTATCTAAACCCACGCTACTGCTAAGTGTAACACACTACAATATTTGATCACTAAAGTAGCAGCGCTTGTCGCCCAACCAGCACTACTGTTAGTTTTGGATCTATAGTGCCTGTTGATATAAGCGCGCTACTGCTATTTTTTTATCTATAAAATTTTACCAGTAGCGTGTTATTTTAGCCCGCGCTATAGGTAGTGCACCACTAGCCGTAGATATTTTGCAAGATGCCATAGCAGTAGCGCGCATAGGAGACCCGCGCTACTGCTATGCCCGCCAGCCACCTACCACCTTTCCCCTCCTTCCTTCCCTTCCTTCTTCCTCCCCCTTCCTTTCTCCCCCTTTCCTTGCACCTTGCTTGTTCCAATGCTCCCCCTCCACCACTCGTCCATTAGAGCCCTCCCTTCCCCTCTTCTTTGCCCTTCCATCACCCCCTCTTCTTTGCCCCTCCACCACACCCCTCCATTAGAGCCCTCTCTCCCCCTCTTCTTTGCCCTCCACCACCCCCTCTTCTTTGCCCTCCACCACC
>NC_041391.1:686517970-686532261 GCF_002162155.2 Triticum dicoccoides
CATTAATGCCCTTCCTCCCCCTCTTCTTTTCCCTCCACCACCCCCTTCCATTAATGCCTTCCCTCTTCTCCTCTCCCTCTCCTCCCACTCTCTCCCTAGCTAGCTAGCTAGTTAGAGCTATATATCTATAGAGCTACTAGGTAATTAAGAAGAAAGGTGCTCGATATCCCTCTCGACACATAGGTGAGCAAAAAAAGTGTTTGTGTGGATAGGACTGAAACTATATATATATGGGCGATATGAGAATATACCGAATCGTCTGTGGCATAATTTGAGTTGCCTACATTGTGTATTTGATGAAATAATGTGGGTGACATGAGTTGCCTATGTTTTGCCGAATTGTTGACAATTCCGTTTCGGCGAATTTTGGGCATGCAAACTCAATATGTCCTATGTTTAGGGAAGGTCATGCCGAATTTTTGTATGAATTTGATCCATACATGCATATATACATGGTTATAATATTTGCTCCGCCCGCAGGTGATCATGAAGGTCAATGGAAGGATGGTGGAAAGATACTGGCAATCCGCTGTGGATGACATGTATGAAAAAAGACTGAGGGATGTTTTATGTCCGTGTCGAAAATGCAAAGGAAGAGTCAGGCTCGACCCCTTTAAGGGTGGTAAATTCAAGGCGCACCTTCTCATGCATGGTTTCATGCATGGCCATACTCGTTGGATAAATGAAGAAGAAGAAGAAGATGATGATGATGATGATGAGGACGTCGACGGGGCAGGAAATAACGACATGGGGCCACCATATGAAGAGATGACCGATTATGTGCCCGAAGGGGAAGACGGCCTCGGAAATGTCGATGGCGAACATGCAGTTCAAGGCAGAGAAGACGCGGACACGCCACCGTCTTCGTCTCTACTAAGTTCAGCCATGCAGGACCCGCATGTTCGAGAGCTGCTTCACAAGAAGACGACTAGCGATAGAGCTGCTTATAGAGAGGAGGCCAAACTGGCGCAACTAGAGGTAGACTCGATGACTCCTTTGTATGATGGTTGCAATAATCCCGAGGTGACCCGCTTGAGTTTCACACTAGAACTTCTATAGATGAAGGCAAAAAACAAAGGACAGATACAAGCCTGGATGAGCTTCTGAAGTACCTAAAGAAGGTTCTTCCCGCGGGAAGCCTGTGTACTACTAGTGTCGAGGAGGCAAAGAAAATCGTGTGCCCTCTTGATCTGCCACATATTAGATATCACGCATGCATCAATGATTTCATCATATATCGGAACGAGCATGCAGAAAAAACCATCTGTCCAAAGTGCAATGCTTCACGATATAAAAAGGCCGGAAAAAAAGCTCCACAAAAAGCTATATGGTACTTTCCGATCGCTCCACGTCTACAGCGGTATTTCGTAGACCCTAAGGAAGCAAAGCTTATGCGCTGGCACACGGAGAGGGTGAAGCCAGATGACGGAGATGAACCGAAGCTGAGACACCTCGTAGATGCTAGCCAGTGGAGAGCATTAAATGCTGAATTTGAATTTTTCGCAAATGATCCAAGGAACATCGGCGCTAGTAGTGATGGCATGAATCCATTTGGCAACCAGAACACCAATCATAGCACATGGCCCATGTTTGTATGGATGTACAACCTCCCCCTGGTTGTGCACGAAGGAAAAATACATACACATGGCTATGCTTATTCAAGGGCCGAGACAACCGGGAAATGATATAAATATGTATCTCGGGTTACTGAAAGAGGAGGTACAGACCTTATGGACAACGCCGGCCGAGACATGGGATGCAAGCAAAGGAGAGTATTTCTACATGAGAGCCGCGATCACGACGGTGCAGGACTATCTCGGTTACGGCTATCTCTCCGTCCAGGTGTGCCATGGATATTGCGGATGCACGAGGTGCATGGATGATACAACTTCTCTGCAGCTATCGAAAGATGGCGGGTCTTCGAAAATCGTGTACATGGGGCATCGAAGATGGCTCGAGAAGGATGACCCATGGAGAAAGCATGGAGATCTATTCAATGGTAAGGCTGAGCATCGAGGTCCTCCATGTAAGCGTAGCGGTCCAGAAATATATGAGTTATTGAAGAACTGGGCAGAGTGCCCCTCGTCGGGAAAGACGAAGAAAAAGGCACCGGAGCCCCTGCTGAAGATATGGAAGACGAGATCTGTTTTTTGGGACTTGCAATGCTAGCCCATACTCGACACGCCTCATAGCCTTGATCAAATGCATATCACAAAAAATATCCTTGAGAGTTTGCTTGGAACATTGATGAACATGCCGGAGAGGACCAAGGATGGGCCGAAGGCAAGAAAAGACTTGGAATTTTTGAAAATCAGGAAAGATCTCCAAATGCCCGGTAAAAGGTCGTCAGAGGAGACGGAGACGGAGACGGAGATGGAAGATAGGGGCAAAAAAGTAAACAAGAAGGAAGAAAAATATTGCCCCCCCCCCTCTTGCTTCACCTTAGATCCAAAGGAGGTCGATCAATTGTTCAAGTGCCTTGCCGGAATCAAGGTTAGTTCCGGATTCTGTGGGAAGATAAGCAGATATCTGGACACTAAGAAAAAAAGGTTCAGTGGGATGAAGTCTCACGACTATCATGTGATGATGACGCAGTTACTCCCGGTTGCACTTAGAGGGATTATGGACACACATGTGTGTGAGACGCTTACTGACCTATGGCACTTTTTTGATGCTATCTCTCGAAAGTCGATCAGTGTGAAGCAACTCCATAGGCTACAAGAAGAGATCGTTATCATACTGAATGAGCTAGAGATGTACTTACCACCCGTGTTCTTTGATGTCATGGTGCATCTATGTGTCCACAACGTGGATGACATCATCGGCCTAGGACCGACATTCCTGCATTGCATGATGCCGTTCGAGAGGATGAATGGGGTCATCAAAGGATTCGTTCATAACATGTCCCGTCCAGATGGAAGAATAGCCCAGGGATATCTGACCAAAGAGTGCATCTCTTTCTGTGAGAGTTATTTGACCAAAGACCCTATTGTTGGTTTGCCCGTTGAGGGAGTCCCGGACTAGGGGGTGTCCGGACAGCCAAACTATCATGATCAGCCGGACTCCAAGACTATGAAGATACAAGATTGAAGACTTCGTCCCATTTCCGGATGGGACTTTCCTTGGCGTGGAAGGCAAGCTTGGCGATACGGATATGTAGATCTCCTACCATTGTAACCGACTCTGTGTAACCCTAGCCCTCTCCGGTGTCTATATAAACCGGATGGCTCTAGTCCGTAGGACAAACAACAATCATACCATAGGCTAGCTTCTAGGGTTTAGCCTCCTTGATCTCGTGGTAGATCTACTCTTGTAACACACATCATCAATATTAATCAAGCAGGACGTAGGGTTTTACCTCCATCGAGAGGGCCCGAACCTGGGTAAAACATCGTGTCCCTTGTCTCCTGTTACCATCCGCCTAGACACACAGTTCGGGACCCCCTACCCGAGATCCGCCGGTTTTGACACCGACATTGGTGCTTTCATTGAGAGTTCCTCTGTGCCATCGCAATCAGGAAGGATGCCTTTTCCCGTCTTTAAAGACGACGCCGTCGTCAAGGGAGCTTTGGCCGCCGGCCAAACCATCCGGCTAGGTGGTTTTCTTATGACCGCCTGTTCGGCCACTGCTCCGATGATGACCTCTCAGGTCATCAAAAGCGATCTTCACGTCAGCTCGGAATTCGCCGAGCAGCTAGATCCGATGGAGCTCTCCTCCGTGAACGAGCTCTTGGATCGCATCGCCGCCCTGGGAGTCGCTCCAGACTACGATCAGATTGGGCTTAAAACCGATCTGAGAGAAATTAACTCTCCCCAGGCTACCCACCATGTTGTTGTAGTAGAGGAACAATGCGGCGACTCTTCTTCTATGTTAAAAACCAGATATGTCCGGATTCCCGATCCCTCCATGCCGGATTCCCGCGGAGGGACGGACGTCAATCAAATACTGAACCTAAAGTCAGGCATCAGACCAGATTTGTTGGAAGGCATCCAACAAACCAAGCTTCCAAATCTGGAAACTTCTTGGCCTTTGAGCCTCAGATCAGGCGGGGTTCCGAACTTAATTCGAGCCGCCCACCCAAACATAAGCGATCTATCTCAAATACGGCAAGAGCCCGATGAAACAATACATCATTACTGGGCCAGATTCCTCTTGGTTATGAGCAGGATAAAGGACTGCCATGAAGAAAGCACGATTTCAATTTTTTGCAACAATTGCACGGACAAGGGAATCATAAACGCCATAAGTCGTCGCAAAGTTACACGCTTCGTCGACCTAGCGACCATTGTACAAAAATACTGTGCGATGGAGAGTGCTTGGAAAACCGAAACCAGGTTTTGGGACAATCCGGCCCCGAATACAACCCCAGTCCGAAATAAAAGGGTGCGTCATACTCAAGCACCTGGATTAAAAACCAAAAAGCAAAAAAACCCTAAAGGGCACGGAACCGTACTAGAGGGATGGCTCAACGGACCCTGCAAAATCCACAGTACGGAGGGCGCCACTCGAACACATAGCCTTCGAGCATGTTGGATACTACGGCAGGTGGCCAAAAGTGGCGAAGGCTTTCTAGCCCCGGGCAACCAGACCAGCAGTACCAGTACGGTATTGATAGTCTTCGAGACTTTAGCATCAAATAATATGCGGAAGCGAACAATCCGCAGCCTCGCCGAAGTCTACCAAGTAGCAACGACAAATCCATGGAGCGACACGGCTATCACCTTCAATGCCAGCGATGAACCCAAATTCTGAACAGCTCGAGCACCTGCCGCATTGGTCCTTAGTCCGATAGTGGACGTATTTCGTCTTACCAAGGTACTCATGGATGGCGGCAGCGGATTAAACCTCATCTATGAGGAAACCCTTCAAAAAATGGAAATTGACTGGAGCCACATTGAGCGAAGCAGCACAACCTTCAGGGGGGTAATCCCTAGCCGAGAAGTACGCTGCACAGGAAAAATCACATTAGACGTAGTGTTCGGCTCGCCGGACAACTACAGGTCCGAAGAGGTCACGTTCCAAGTGGCCCCATTCGGCAGCGGATATCACGCCTTGTTAGGGCGAGAGGCATTCACAATCTTCCAAGCTATACCCCATTATGGGTACATGAAGCTCAAAATGCCCGGCCCAATGGAATAATCACTCTCGTCAGTGATCCAGATATAGCACTCCGCGCTGAAAATAAGACAGCCGCACTGGCCCTAGAGGCATTATTCGAAGCCCTAGCGGTAGAGGAATTTACTGCGCTGCGCTCCATGATGGATAGGGACGACGTGATACTCGATAAGAGGTCTAAGTCCACCTCTTTTAAACCAGCAGACGAAATAGTCAAATTCCAGGTCCATCCAACGGACCCTACAAAGACGGCCTCCATTGGGGCACAATTAAATCCTGATGTAGAAGCCGCACTACGAGAATTCCTTAGGGAAAATTGGGACATTTTCGCCTGGCACCCTTCGGACATGCCAGGAATCCCACACAGGCTGGCAGAGCATAGCCTAAATATCCTAAAAGGATTCAAGCCAGTCAAACAGGCTCTTCGACGATTTTCTGAACCCAAAAGACAGGCACTGGGAGTGCAGCTAGCCAAACTCTTAGAAGCCAGATTCATCAGAGATATAAAACATCCGGACTGGCTAGCTAACCTGGTAATGGTACCAAAAAAGGACAAATCCTGGTGCCTTTGTGTCGATTTCAAAGACCTTAACAAGGCCTGTCCGAAGGACCCGTTCCCTCTCCCTCGCATCGACCAAATCATCGATGCTACCGCAGGGCACGATTCATTGTGCTTCCTCGACGCATACTCCGGATACCATCAAATCAAGATGGCGGAAAAAGACCAGGCCGCAACGGCATTCATTACTCCATATGGACCGTTCTGCTTCAACACAATGCCCTTCGGACTCAAAAACGCCGGCGCAACATATCAGCGCATCATTCAGACATGTCTGGCTACCCAGATAGGCTAAACAGTAGAGGCATACGTAGACGATGTGGTCGTCAAGACCAAACACGTCGAAACTCTAGTAGACGACTTGAGGGTGACATTCGACAACCTCTGAGCATATGACATTAAGCTCAACCCGGAAAAATGTGTTTTCGGCGTACCATCCGGAAAGCTCTTGGGCTTCATTGTATCCGGTAGAGGAATTGAAGCAAACCCAACCAAGATCCGAGCTCTGTCACAATTGGATATCCCAAAGGACCTCAAGCAAATACAAAAACTAACTGGATGCGTGGCGGCTCTAAGCCGCTTCATCTCCCGTTTGGGAGAAAAGGCATTGCCCCTCTATCGCCTCTTCCGGCGCACCGAACACTTTGAATGGACGGATGCTGCTACGGCCGGACTGGAAGAAATTAAGACCATATTGGCAACAAATCCGGTCCTGGCCGCGCGCAACCTGGGCGAACCTATGTTATTGTACATCGCAGCAACACATCAAGTTGTCAGCGCTGCACTCGTCGTCGAACGAGAAACAGAAGGGCACAAATTCCCTCTTCAAAAACTAGTGTACTACGTATCCATTGTGTTACCTCCATGCAAGTCCCGGTACCCACATTATCAAAAGATAGCGTATGCGGTGTTCATGGCATCCCGGAAGCTGCGACACTACTTTCAAGAGTGTTCCATGACGGTGGCCTCCGAAGTACCTCTCAACGATATTATAAACAATCGCGACGCGACGGGCAGGATGGCAAAATGGGCCATTGAGCTCTTACCATTTGACATAACCTACAAACCACGGCGAGCTATAAAATCGCAAGTTCTGGCTGACTTCATCGCCGAATGGACGGAAGCCGAACTCCCTAAAGAGTACGACACATACTACAATTGGATCATGCATTTCGACGGCTCCAAAATGTTGGCCGGCTTGGGGGCTGGCGTCGTCTTGACGTCCCCAACCGGAGACACAGTCCAATACATGCTTCAAATAATGTACACGGACTCCAACAATGCAGCCGAATACGAGGCCCTTCTACATGGCCTCCGGATGGCAATCTCCATGGGTATTCAACACCTAGAGGTGCGCGGGGATTCAAACCTCGCAATATCCCAAGTAAATGGAGACTTCGACGCCAAGGATCCGAAAATGGTAGCTTACCGTAACGCCGTCCTAAAAATGTCAGCCCAGTTCGAAGGACTTGAATTCCACCATGTAGCCCGGGACAATAACCAGGCAGCAGACGTGTTGGCACGCATCGGCGCAAAACGCGACGCCGTCCCTCCAAACATCTTCCTGGAGCGGCTATTTAAGCCCTCCGTATTATGGGAAGAGGAGTCCCGAAATAACAATCCGGAACCAACTGCATCACCTAACACAGAACATTCTGACATAATCGGTGGCTCAGCCAATGAAATAACGGATTCAGCCCACGAAATACTGGCAGTAATTGCCCCATGGATGGAACCATTCCTAGCCTACTTAATCAGGCAGGAACTTCCCAAAGACCAAAATGAGGCCCGCTGCATAGTTCGGCGATCTAAAGCCTACAAGGTCCATGAGGGAGAACTTTATAAGAAAAGCACAACCGGAGTCCTTCAAAGGTGTATCTCCGAAGAGGAAGGGCGAAATCTCCTGGCTGAAATTCATGCCGGACTCAGCGGGCACCACGCCGCCGCCCGGGCCCTTGTAGGCAAGGCCTTCCGTACAGGATTTTATTGGCCAACAGCCCGGGCAGATGCTCAGGACTTAGTCCAACGATGCGTCGGTTGCCAGCTCTTTGCTAATCAGAGCCACATGCCACCCACCGCCCTCAAAACTATACCCATCACCTGGCCGTTCGCGGTCTGGGGGCTTGACATGGTTGGACCCCTCAAAGGGGGAACCCACAAGCACAAATACTTATTGGTCATGGTGGACAAATTCACCAAATGGATAGAGGCCAAGACGGTTAAAACGGCAGAATCCGGACCTGTGATAGACTTCATATCCGGGGTAGTACACCGTTTTGGCGTCCCCCACGGCATCATCACTGATAACGGCACGAATTTCACGGCCGACGAGGTTAAACTCTGGTGCAAAAACATGGGCATCAAGCTCGACTACGCATCAGTCTACCACCCTCAAACTAACGGTCAAGTGGAACGAGCAAATGGTCTAATCATGAGCAGCATCAAACCCAGATTAGTGCGGTCCCTCACGGAATCTAACACGCACTGGGTAGAGGAGCTCGACTCCGTACTCTGGGGGCTGCGGACCACGCCAAACCGCACAACCGGATTCACACCATTTTTTATGGTATACGGCGCTGAGGCAGTTTTGCCCTGCGATATAATTCATGACTCACCTCGCATGCGCATGTACGAGGAAAGAGAAGCCGAGTTGGATCGGCAGGACAGTTTGGACGCTTTAGAGGAGGAGCACGACGTGGCAAAATCCCGTTCCGCATTCTATCAACAGCAGGCTCGAAGATATCAAAGCAGAGAAGTACGGGCCAAGACTTACAACGTTGGCGAGCTAGTTCTCCACCTGCCGAACAAGAAAAAGGAAAAACTCAAGCCCAAATGGGAAGGTCCCTTCATCATCGACCAAGTCCTTACCGGCAGCGCATACCGTCTATGCAATGCATCTGACAACTGACTCGAGCCAAACCCATGGAACGCAGCCCGCCTCCGAAGATTTTACGCCTAGTGCCGGACTCAGGGTTCGTCTCCTTCCTCCGTCCACCTTTCATATTTTTTTCGCTGTCTTTGTTTTCCCTCTTCCCCCCCTTTTTTTTCTCTCCAGTACAAACCTCTTGAGGGCTGATCTGTGTTTTGTTCGCACTCACTCGATGTGCTACTCGCACTCGTTATACCTGGGGGCTTCTTTAACAGAAGCTTATTCATATGGGCTTCATGCCTAACACATGTGTCACACTTCCGCATGTACCTTTTGATCACCATTATATGCATCGATATGACTTAAGTTTTGGCCAAGCCGGGTTGCCTGGCTCCTATGCTTACCCCTACGTTCCTGATTGTTCGGCTAGGAGGTAAAGGGAGCACCTCTGCGATTGTTACTGCCGGGTCAGCCGGATGTGTACCTCAGACTGGGTGAAGCCGAAGGCTAGCGTTCTTAAGGGAATATTCGGTCGGTGACCTGAAAGATGATTTATTACTTAATTATTTATCTGCCCCCAGATGCTTTTTCTGCTATTTTCGCAGTCCGGACATGCACTTTAGGGCATGCCTCCCAGGGAAAGGAACCCTTAACGGAACTATTCTCCCTGGAAGATGTTTCTTACTAACCATGTAATATAACATAGCTAGTTGGGCACTTGTCTGATAAAGCAATTATGACCCCTACGCCTTGTCTCCATGCATGCCCCGGTTCTTTTATAACCGTAAGGGTATTCGGACACACTCCGGACTGTTGGGTCCCGAGGTTGAATCGAAAAGGTCCGCAAAGACAAACGATCTACAATCCGGCTAGAAGGCATTTTACATGTCATTTTAAAATTACATCGTCAAACTGACTGATTGTACTCCTTTTCAATCCCATCTAACAGGCTGTCTAATTTACAGTCCTGTTGGGAATATTTCGCGGCCAACTCTACTTGGTCGTACATCAGGCTCACCGGGATCTCCTTCCCATCGGGCCCCGCAGGTCCGACCTCGGCCATGTGGTTTGGGTCAGCCTTTGGGTACCGCGTCTTCACCATGGCCCAGGCCTCCCTGGCGCCTTGACGGCAGGCCAATATCTTCCACAGATGGAGACGCCGCCGTACTCCTTGAAGCTTCTCAGCAAGCCCTCCAAGACCCTCGGGTAGGGAGACGGAAGGCCATAAGGCCCGAACGACGCCGCTCATTGCCTGCCGAACACGTTCGTGCAGTTGCAGCAGCTCGGGAAGAGGGTCTCCCGTGGAACCAGGCATCTCCTCCGCCGGACGACCCGTGAGCACACCTACAGACACACTTCTGTCAATCGACTTCCTCGCCGAACTCTTCTTTTCAAAAGAGTTTGCTCAAGCACTTACTATAAATTCCGCGACGAAGCCGTCGATTCTCCTTTACGGAGTTAGACAGCTAGACCCGAACATCTTTTAGTTCTTCGCCCAGCTGGGTGTTGGCATCTTGGAGTTTGTTCCTCTCTTGCTGCACCCTCATAAGCACCCTCTCGCCGGCCTTCACCTGGCGCAGCAGCTATTGCTTGTCCGGATCTAGTCCGGCACCCTCTGCAATATTATTGTCAGACTATACACACATGCCGTACTTCATAAACTACTTCTCTTTTCAAAATATGAATTACCAGAGGGGGTCTCCGTGGCTCCCCCGGCAGCGGCTAGTGCGGCCTCAAGTTGGGTCTTGCATTCTTGAAGCTCCTGAGACAGGTGGGTATTCTTCTCAGTAAGATCCTGCATAACAAATGATCCTTAAATCAGTTAGTTTAACTATTTTAAGTCTCGGGGGCTACTGCATATATAACTATTAAAATTCCTTACCCGTATGTCCTTTACATACTGCTCCATGGCTCTGGTTAAACCATCTTGAGCAGCACGGAGGTGCGCGTCTCCCGCATTAAAGGCATTTAACGCCTCAGGGGAGAAACACGTGTCACGAAGAACTGTCCGATGACGCCTGTGATTCATGGAGCTCTCCACCTCAGACCTGGTGGCAGACAACCTATCCGCATCCTTCGTTGGAGGAGCATCCGGCTCGCGCCTTGCGCTCGCCTCCCCCTCCGGACCAGGCGTTGGAGCCTGGCTGATGGAGGCTTGGTGGGCACCCTCTCCGGACTTGGTCCGGCGAGCGCTCTTTCTCCTGGAAGAATCATGAGCATTAATAGGCCTCCCAGGAGTCTTTCCCTTAAAGGACAATGGTGCACCATACCTTTGCAGCGACATTTTGATTCGCGCCGCACTCCTCTTTCGCCTGCTAGGCCGCACTGACCTCGTTTGGTTAGTCGCCGCGGGCTCGGCTTCCCGCCGTAAAGGCACCTCCTGCGAAGCACCATTGACACACGGTGGTCAGAAATAAGCATTAAAAAAGTAACGGTGTCAGGACTTCGGTCGTACTCACCTGGGAAGCCGGACATAAACCGGGATAGTCAGCCGTAATGGCGACTAAAGCATTGTCTATGCTGAGCTGGTGGAACACCCCGTCAATCAAATCCACCTTTACGTCCGTATCCTGTTTGGAGGCCGGATCAAGGGATCTTCCCGGATCCTCGGGTTGTGGAGTTGGGCTTTCTATGCCCTCCACATCCCGGCGTATTTCCTGCATCGAAATCATAAGGTAAGACACTTATCTTTCAGAGCACGGATCAGATATATAAGCATCCGCTTACCCTGCTCCGAGGGTTATTCATGGAGAATCCATTCAATGGATTCATGTGGAGGAAGTCCTCCTTCTCCCCTTTGTACAAGCTGGACAAGATCTTCACCAGATCGGCGGCCGATCCCGGTCCCGTGCGGCCATGACGGGTGGCGTCATTCTCCCCGTTAAAATCCCACATGGGATGGCCCTATATTGGAGCGGCTGCACCCCTCGCATGATGCATGTGGCCATGACTCCAATCATGGTCAATCCGGAATGGGCTAGTAGCCGTATCTGGCTCATCAGATAGTGGACGCTCCTATCATCTTCCCGTTGAGGGCTCCGCGGTGGGGCGTCTTCCATATAGAACCACTCCGAAGGCCAGTCTTCGAACGCCTTCTTCGGGGTTCCAATAGATATCCGGTCCCGGTGATGCGCCATATTTAGGCTCCGCCCACTTGATATATCGACCCCTCGTGAGAACGGGGTACGAGGCAAAACAGCCTCTTCCACAGCACAAAATGGGGCTCGATGCCCAAGAACAGCTCGCAAAGAGCTACAAAGCCCGCGATGTGCAAAATGGAGGCGGGCGTGAGGTGGTGAAGTTGGAGTCCATAGAACTCCAGGAGCCCCCGGAGAAACGGATGTATAGGAAATTCGAGTCCCCTTATTAAGTAGGGGATGAAGCATACCCGCTCTCCTTTGGAGGGATTGGGGACGCTCTCCGCCTGCTTCCCACCCTTGTAGGTGGCCAGTCCGGCTTGAACCGGAACCATAAAGGCCGGGGGAAGGTATCCCTCTGCTTGGAGCGTCACTAACTCGCTATGCGGGACTGAGCATCTCCTCCAATCTCCTGGCTGAGGACTGGGAGCGCGAGAAGAGGAGCCGCGTTGACTGTCCATGTTGGAATGGATTTTTTGTCAGATGCGCCTCGATGAGTACTTGCGGAAGGAGGATGGTGTGATTTGGATCTGGATCCTCGCCTCTCTTATAGGCAACTTATTCACGCAGCTAGGGGGTAAAACGTAAGGATACCCTGGCTTTTCGCATTTGTACGACACGTGGAAGAAGGCCATTATTGGACGTGGAAGCCAAGGAGCACAACATTTATGAAGCAACCGGACACTATCCGGCAAACACATGGAGCATAAAGGAGAACCTGCCTTGCAAAACGCCGAAGACAACATACGCGCCGAACTTGTCGTCATTGAAGCCTGGTTCGGGGGCTACTGAGGGAGTCCCGGACTAGGGGGTGTCCGGACAGCCGAACTATCATGATCAGCCGGACTCCAAGACTATGAAGATACAAGATTGAAGACTTCGTCCCGTGTCCGGATGGGACTTTCCTTGGCGTGGAAGGCAAGCTTGGCGATACGGATATGTAGATCTCCTACCATTGTAACTGACTCTGTGTAACCCTAGCCCTCTCCGGTGTCTATATAAACCGGATGGCTCTAGTCCGTAGGACGAACAACAATCATACCATAGGCTAGCTTCTAGGGTTTAGCCTCCTTGATCTCGTGGTAGATCTACTCTTGTAACACACATCATCAATATTAATCAAGCAGGACGTAGGGTTTTACCTCCATCGAGAGGGCCCGAACCTGGGTAAAACATCGTGTCCCTTGTCTCCTGTTACCATCCGCCTAGACACACAGTTCGGGACCCCCTACCCGAGATCCGCCGGTTTTGACACCGACACCCGTCAACAAGCACTGTGGAAGGCTCGAAGGCGAAGATCACACCAACGGTCATAGGGATGTGAATGTGTTACGCTCGGGCCGACAAAACGACTTTGAAAGGGCAAACTTAGTAGTGCTACAACACCTAGATGAGCTAGAAGATTTCGTGACACTGCACAAAGATACCATCGCAAAGAAGTACCGTGACCATGGGGTGCACAGGACAGACGCTGAAGTTATTAGAGAGCACAACTCCACTTTCTTGCGTTGGTTCAAAGATCGAGTTCTGGCTAATACCCGGAAGACGGTTGTCCGAACGGAACACTCATATGCGCCTTAGCACATGGCCCCTCGACCAGCCTCGCGACTTATCAAGCATACGATATCAACGGATACACGTTCTACACGGGGGAGAAAGATATAAACAGTGATGACCAAAACTCAGGGGTGACGATGGAAGCCATGACCGGGAATGTAATTGAAAGATATTACGAAAGGGTCGAAGAGATGTGGGAGCTTAACTACTCTGGATTGCATAGCGCGACGATGTTCCGTGTTAGATGGGCTAAAAATGTACACAGAGAAAACAGACATTTCACTACCATGTGTATACCCGACTCCGATGATAGTGGTACCATCAATGCCATCGCCAAAAATGAGCCATGGGTACACGCTAAACACGTGACACAATGTTTCTTCATAACTGATCCAATCAATCCCAGCCTTGTTGTCGTGAGGAGAGGCAAAAGGAGCAACGCCGGAATGGATGGAGTCGCCAACGAGGAAGACTATGACCAGTACGGTGATCCGATGAGGGAAGATGATGCTGATGACGACGAAACATATGTCAAAAGAAGAATGAAGACTACATTACCTATGAAAGATCGTAATCCCTGGAGAAGGAAAAATCACGACCATGGGCTCAATTATTCGACAACGAACAAAAGAGGGAAGAAGATCAGTCCGAAGCGTCGTCGTCGCCCAAGCTGACAAACTAATCCCAAAGTTTGTGTGTGTCTAGCTATTTTGTATACCGCCGATAGCGGTCAAATGATGTAAGATATATATTATACTAATTATTATCCAGAGGGTAACAGTGGTATTGCTCAAACGACAGACCAAATTAAACCCCTGAGTTTGTCGAATATGAAAAAGAACAAGAAAAATAAAAAGAAAAAGAAAAATGAAAAAGAAAAAGAGAAATAAAAATAAAATAAAAAAGAAGGAAGTTTGTGGAATATGAAAAAGAACAAGAAAAACAAAAATAAAAATAAAAATAAAAATGAAAGAGAAAAAGAATAATAAAAGTAAAAATAAAATAAAAAAGAAGGAAGTTTGTGGAATATGAAAAAGAAAAAGAAAAATAAAA
>NC_041391.1:686532271-686533046 GCF_002162155.2 Triticum dicoccoides
GAAAAACAAAAATAAAAATAAAAATAAAAATGAAAGAGAAAAAGAATAATAAAAGTAAAAATAAAATAAAAAAGAAGGAAGTTTGTGGAATATGAAAAAGAACAAGAAAAACAAAAATAAAAGTAAAAATAAAAATGAAAGAGAAAAAGAATAATAAAAGTAAAAATAAAATAAAAAAGAAGGAAGTTTGTGGAATATGAAAAAGAAAAAGAAAAATAAAAAAATAAAAAATAAAAAGTTAGCAGTAGCGCGTTTTCGCTAGGACAGCGCTATAGCTAAGAAAAAGAAAAATAAAAAAAGAAGAAGAAAAGGTTAGCAGTAGCGTGTTTTTGCCAGGGCAGCACTATAGCTAAGAAAAAGAAAAAGAAAACGTTAGTAGTAGCGCGTTTTCGCTAGAGCGGCGCTATAGCTAAGTTAGCTATAGCGCGTTTTGCCCAGACGCGCTATAGTTAAGTTGCATATACAGAGCCACTGCACCCATCTCTTTCCTCTCTCTCACTCTCTCGCTCGATCCCCTTTCTCTCGCACCCGCCAACGCCGCTGTCACCGCCTACACCCGCCCACGCCACCGCCGATGCCCGCACCCGCCCACCCACCGCCGACGCCCGCACCCGCCGACGCCTCCGCCGACGCTCGCACCTGCCCACGCCACCGTCGACACGCGCCGCACCGACCCCGACGCCAGACACTGGCCACCCCGACGCTCCCTCCCCCTTCTGCCCCTGCCCTAGGTGCACCCCTGGCCCGGCTCATCCCACTCCGATGCTCTCGCTCT
>NC_041391.1:686533056-686563121 GCF_002162155.2 Triticum dicoccoides
CTCTTTCTCTCTCTCTCTCTCTCTCTCTCTCTCTCTCTCTCTCTCTCTGACCGGCCGTATGTGTTCTCTGCAGCAGGTTTGGCCGGAAGCAAGGTGCTCGGCGAGGAGGAGAAGGTGGCCGGAAGCAAGGTGCTCGGCAAGGTGCAGCAGGTTCTCCCCCTGCATTCTCTTTTTTTGCTGTCATTGATGCATGTGTGCTGCTGCTGCTGCTGTTTTCAGTTAGAACAAACTAGAATTGTTCACTAACAGAATTCAAAGCAAACTAGAATACAAATATGATCTCATTTGAATTCAGTTAGAGCACACTGTTCACTTACATAAATTTTTGAAATTTTTAGTTAACTGAACATTTCAGTTTTGATAACCGTGCAAACTTCAGCAAATTTCAGTTTTGATAACTGAACATTTAGTGTTGGACCAACTATCTTGATAAGCACAAGGAATTAACCTACAAAATGTAACCAAATATGGACTAAAAACTGGTTATCAAAAAAAAGTAAATGAAGTAGCCACTGAACATGCCACTGAAAATGGAGTAGCTAGCATCATTGCAAAAAACAATGCTCAAAAAATATCTTGGAAAGTGTCATGTTTGCAGCAAATTTGGAACTAAAAATATGCGGTGATCAATTTTGCATTTTTCTGCCATTGAAGATTAGTGGAGACTGGAGATTGTTTTTTGTATTAAGCCACAAGTAGTTGTATTGGCAGCAAGTATAGAAAGTATTGTTAGTGAAAATTTGCGGTGATCAATTTTGCATTTCTGTAACTAGTCCATTACAGTAGTCTGCAATTTTATTTGAATGCAATGTTGATGGACATAACAGCAAGTTTATGAAATGAATGAAATGAAATGATGTCCATTGGAGTCCATTTGGAGTTGCTCCATTGCTTGCGGGATGCTCTATATGTGACCTATGTTTTGCCGGTTGCGAAGTGACCTATGTTTTGCCGGAAATGTTGATTCATTTCCATTGTGGCAAATTTCAGGCGCTCTATATGTGCACTTTCTAGCAAAGGTCATGCCGAAATTTTCCGTGAATTTCGGCATGACTTGTGCTAGAAAGTTGGACATATCGAGTGCTTGAGATTTGTCGTGACGGGAATGAAATGACATTTCTGGCAAAACAAAGGTCAATTTTTTTGTCATTATTCACTTTATTATATAAAGCTCGATAATTAAACGACTACGACATTGAACCCTAGGAAACATGACCAACACCGATGAGGTCGGAGGTTCTCACTCCAAATTAGGTCGAGCACACGCCTACCTCGACTTTCTGGCGGATCAGGAGAGACAGGAAGCTGGGTGTCCGGACCGCCTTGTCATGACGGATGATGACGGTGGTGGCACCGGCGCCGACATTGATGCCACCAACGACACCGGCACTGAGACTGGCGCTGATGATGTTCCTAACTATAGCACGAAAGGTGGGACCTCCCAAGCCATTGAGGGAAAGAAGGAAAAGAGGACACGACGCCCAAATGAGCTCGACACCGGAAGACTGGTGGTCACGGCGGTGCACCCTAGCGAGTTTGAACCAATAGAGCCGCGAGAAGTGGCAGCGTGTTACGGCAACCAACTAGCATGCATCCTACGGGATACCGCTAACATCAACACCACAAAAATACGGAAGAATGAACATTTGAAGAAGCTGCTTCTAACTAGGTTGCACGCAAGATTCCCGTTCCCCGGTCGGAATGACGAAGTCGACCCATGGGATGATGATGCCATGAAAAAAATCAACAACAAAGCCCTAGGGAAGTTTGGCAACGCATTGAGCGCTTGGAAAACTAGGGTGAAAAAGGAGAATCAAGTAGACCATGAAACCTACACCGAGATTGTTGCAGACAGTCCGAAAATTACGATAGAGGACTTTGAAAACTTCAAGGAGACTTGCAATGAAGAAGCTGTCAAGGCCAGGTCAGAGAGAGGCAAGCAGCTGTAGGCAAAGAACATGGGGAACCACCGCCTTGGAAGTCGTGGTTACACGGGAAAGAGGCCCGTGTGGGCTAAGGAGGATGCAGAAAGTGAACGTCAGGGGATCCCAGACCCATTGGGTGAGTTAACCGACCTGTAGGAGCACGACTTCATCAAGGCCCGATTCTCGTGGGACCCCAAGAAAAAGATTTTTTTCACCGACGGGCCGACTAGGAAATTCATGAGAATACTTGTAGTTATCCTTTTACCACCTTACATATTAGGTTCTGATCAACAAAGTCTACTACATTCTAGTCGCATTAGTAAATGATTCACGGTCCATTTTGCAGAGAGAGCAACACAAGCTTGCTACCGAGAGCGACTCGTTGAATCAGTCGACTCAGTTGTCGGCGAAGTACAAGTGGGACACTCCTTTCAACCGGGCCATGAACATAATGATGGGACACCCGCCCGGCCAGCGGCTGCAATATGGACGTGTGCATGGTGGCGGGGATGGGGCCACTTGGAAGTACTATTATAGAGAGGACCCCAAGGCCAAAAGACAGAGAAAGAAGTTCAGTCAAGTGACTATCGACGAGAAGGTGGCGCGGGCGATGGAGAAAGCAAAATCTGAGACCAAAGCTGAGATAATCACTGCCTGTAGATCTGATATGGTTGCTTCCTTTACAAGCTTGATTCCAACAGTGGTAACATGGGTGCAACAAAATCCAAATGCACCACCAAGTGATTTTCTCATGCCCAGCTTCACCGGGAGCAACTCAATGAACACCGCACCCATACCCGTACCCAGTATGGAAACCGCACCCGCACCTCCTCTAGCACATGCTCCTCTACCCAGCTCTCACAGCAGCCCTAGCTCCGTCTCTGGCTTGAATGTCGGGCCGTCGACATTGGCTGAGCTCGACGTCCTCACGGTAAATACGCATCGTCGCACCTTCATCAACTCAACTAATTAATTAATCTTCAGTTGCCGTTCTTTTCGGATCTCTGACGCCGCACATATATGTCTTTGTAGGCCGACTCCACTCCATGCACCCTCCTTTACAACATGAAGGGCGGGTTGGTGGATGTGGGGAAGGGTACTATAATGAAGCCTAAGGATTGATTGTTTCACCGCCGGCACATGCCTGATAACGCCTTAAGGTTCTCTGTGGCGAGTGTGAAAGCGGGCTACGAGGGTCTCCCTCGTCCGATAAACATTGATGGAGAGGATGACGAGACCCCCGCGCAGCTTGGCCAATGCAAAAATTGGCCGATCCTGTGGCCGAAAAATCTTCTTCGTATCGAGGTGGTCGGAAGCACACCAACGGGACCTCAGGAAGGTATGCCCACAACACCACCTACACAAGTACAACCATCATCTGTGCTGCTTGCTGAGATCGAGAGACATGAGGAAGGAGGGCCAACCGTTCCACCGACAGATGATGCCATCTTCCCCATGGAAGAGGATAGGGATCATGACATGGAGGAGGCCGACGATGACCCTAACCAGTATTTCAATACTTCCTTTGACAACGAAGTAACAATGAGTCAACCATATGAATATGAGATGCATGTACCAGAGCCGGAACGTCCTCGGGAGTGCAAGAAGTCTTTGTTCATGCAATCCTTGCAGGACATGCCTCCAGATGCCGGCTCCTCCCAAGCTCAACTACTTAGCCAGAGTCGTCCAATGTTGAGCCCGACAACACTAGGGGTGGTGCTCAGGGAGGGTCTGACAGACCCACCAGCACCTCAACCTACTAAGAAGAAGCATAGGAAGAGACCGGCGACGAGAAAATCCAATAAAGCTGGCAATGTTGGTTCTAGCAGCCAACTGCCTTCGACCAAGGTTGACCATGTACCGATTAAACATGCGCCATTAATCCATGTCGTGGGAGAGCCAACAGTACCGGCGAATGCACTAGCTGCCATAGAAGGGGATCTCAGGAGACTCCATGACCATGTGCTTTCAACATAGAGAAGCCTCCTCACCTCGGATGATCCAGGATACCCACTTTATACGGTTCATGCGCCGAGCAGTTGCAAGATGTATGTCCACACATGCCCCACGGACCTCTTCTTCCTGAGGTTTGATTACATCTTCCAGATGTTTCAAATGACGACACTCGATTTTACGTTCGTCCGCCTGTATGCGCTGCACATAAGCTACATCGTCAGGAGAGAGCAAGTCACCGGTCTTGCGGTCACGGACCCATACTACATGCATGAGGGCTTCTTGTCAATCAACGATGATAACCGTCAATATGCGAGTCAGTACATCGAAGAATTCTTGGTCAGCAATAAGGACAAAGAAACGATTCTCCTACCTTATCATCCCAGGTAAGTCATCCGCGGATAGCACTATAACACATACATCCTTTCGTGCATTCCAATAGTTACTTTGCATGCATGGAGGCTAAACTTGATTGTGTATTTTGCGCAGCGGGGGGTGTCGTGCCGTTCTCATTGTTCTTTACCCGCGTTACTCCCGCGCTCTATATTTGGACCCGTCGAAGAACATACAGAAGAAAGATTACACACACATAAAGTATGTTCTGGACAGAGCTATGTTGGGCTTCAGCATGCGGGGTGGCTACATCCAACACAAAAAAACAAATAAGGTCGGGCTTTGTTTCAGCCACAAGACTGACTTCTGTTGCATCCAGCAACCGGCAAGAAGTGAGAATGATGGATTCTACGTCATCCATCTAATGATGGAGTACAGAAGGGATGTGCAATCACTTTGAATGAAATCTTCATCCGATACCCATATCCAGAGATGGGCCGAAGCCTTTGGAGCCGTGCCGGATAATCGACTTCGAAATGATTTCTACCGGATCCAACAGGAAATTGCGTCCATCATCATCAAAGATGTCCTTGAAGAGAATGAGATTTTCTACGCCGGCCCAATACCGCGAGCTGACGTCCGAACCCGCATTGCCCTACAGCGTCAGGACATGACGCCTTTCACTAAGCTTGGGTGCACCCTTCCGGATATGGACAGATGGGAAGAATGCACTGCTTAAAAACAATGTGTCTGTTTAGTTACTTGTTACTTTCTGTACGACGAAACTTTGAATCTCTCAGTACGACAAAACTATTAGATGTATGGTGCCGCGCTCTACTTAATTACTTTCGGTACGATAAAATTTGTTAACTATGTTTACTATATATGTTGCTTCTATTTCATAACTGTTTTATTGAATTTGCTTCATGGTATATATATGTGCATCTCTGACAAGTATATAGATCAATGATGGCGAGAAAGTGGTATGCCGTGTATGTAGGGCATGTTCCACGTGTGTATGATGAGTGGCAGGAGTGTCAGGACCAAGTCTCTAGCTTCTCCGGCGGAAGCTAGAAAGGGTTTGATAGCAGAGCAGAAGCCGAAGCTAGTTACTTGACATTCATAGCACAACAGGGGATTCAGAACCAGCGCCACTACAAAAACTACTACTTAATACCGCTTTTGTTCATCATGATCATGTATGTCTTAGTTTAGGTAGATGATGAAACATGTGTCTACGGTGACAATGTAATAGACATGTCATTATTAACTTGTATCGCTATTTCGAGATGATGATGAGATCGACATCATTTGTGTTGAGACTATGTTGATATGATGAGACTATGTTATACCACTTCGATGATGATGATGAGACATTCCTTTTTCATATAGTTCCAGTGTATGTGTATGTTGTAACTGTATAAAACCTGTAAAAATACGAATACGGCAACATAAAAAAAAGAAAATACTAGCAGTAGCGTGGGGTATTGGAGTAGTAGCAGCGCTGCTTACCAGTAGCGTTTTTTGAAGGGCCACACTACTAGTATTAGCAGTAGCGATGGACAGAGGCGCGCTACTGCTAGATACAGATAGCAGTAGCGCTGGTTCAAACAAGCGCTACTGCTAAAAAATAGCTGTAGCGCCATAGCAGTAGCGCGCCTGTCCGCGCTACTAATAGCCAAAAAACTAGCGCTACTGGTAAGGGTTTTCCTAGTAGTGCCTCTTTCTCCTCGTGCCTAATAGGTATCTCAAAATGTTTAGCAAGACGTCCAACATAGATATCTCCAAAGATGGGGCCTTTTGTACGGTTCAGGCTTAGTCGTTTAGCAATAACGACACCCATACTAAAACTATTATCACCAAACAAGGCATGGAACAGAATAATAATATCAAGAACACTAAAGTTTCCACTATTTCCACGACCAATTAAGCATCGACTAGCAAATAAGGCAAAGTAGCATAAAACAGGAAAGTGTATGCTAGAGATTCTCGCATCGGAACCCTTGTTTGGATCCCCTACAGTAATGGTGTTCACAAAGCCATTCACATCTTTACGATGTGGTTCATCTAATCTGCCCTCAAAGGGTATTCTACATACCGCGCAAAAATTACGTAAAGACATTTCCTTGAATTCATCATATAAATGAAATGATACTGATGGAGGTGACTTCTTAGGATAATAATAAAAAAATTGCACGAAAGTATTGGTGAGTAAGAGATACTGATCGATCCGGTCATGGAGGAAGTCAGTGAGGCCTGCATTTTCAATCAAAGAATATAAGTCTTCATAAATCCCGGCATCTCTCAAGAAATTATCACAAAGCCATTCACACGGCCGTACTTCCGCTACGCGAGGAAGATTATACTTGGCCTTTTCCTTCTCTTTAGCTTGTTTTTCTTGGGAGCCTTGGCTAGAAGATCCCCTCAAAAATCTCCTTATCATTTTCTGAAAATTTCTGAAATTTTTAGTAACTTTGAAATAAAAGTGAATAAAAATAAACAAGATTGGTAGCAACTACTCCTACCAGTGCCTAGAGCCTATATAATGCATTAGAATTACTTGGGACCTCATAAATTTGACATGCAAGCTCAAGAACAGGTTCACCTATGCAGCAAAAATTTGCAATGAATAAAGCACTAGAACAAAAACTAATTGGACCAATGGAGGAGTCACATACCAAGAAACAATCTCCCAAAGCAGTTTTCTGAATAGAGCTTTGAGCAAGGAGATCGAAAATCGCAGCAAAATGAGCTAGAACTCGTGCTTGAGCTGGATGGGGACTTTTTTGGGAAGAAGATGGAGTGTGTGGGTGCAGGAATAAGTGGAGGGGCCCATCATGGGCCCACGAGATAGGGGGGGGGGGCGCCTAGGGGGTGTGGGCGCGCCCTCCACCCTCGTGGCCAGGTGCTTGCCCCCCGCAGTGTTTTCAGTGCCTAAAATCCTCAAATATTCCATAAAAAATCATACTAAATTTGCAGGGCATTTGGAGCACTTTTATTTTTGGGATATTTTTTATTGCACGGATAATTCAGAAAACAGACATATAATACTATTTTTCTTTATTTATTCTAAAGAATAGAAAGTAAAAAGAGGGTACAGAAGGTCGTGCCTTCTAGTTTCATCCATCTCATGATCATCAAAATGAATCCACTAACAAGGTTGATCAAGTCCTGTTAGCAAACTCATTCCGAATAACACGGAGCCGGAGAAATTTCTAATAACACTAAGTTACCTCGACGGGGATATGAACATCCCCAACAATAAGAATATCATACTTTTTCTTGACAGTAGGAAGAGGAAATTCAAAACCTCCAATAATAATAGTTGGAACTTTTCCAATAGAATTGATGCTATGAACTTGAGATTGTTTCCTCGGGAAGTGTACCTATGCTCATTACCATTAACATGAAAAGTGACATTGCCTTTGTTGCAATCAATAACAGCCCTTGCAGTATTCAAAAAGGGTCTACCAAGGATAATCGACATACTATCGTCCTCGGGAATATCAAGAATAAGAAAGTCCGTGTCAGGACCCCGACTCAATGCCACATCGATCTAGCATGTAACACCTCATATCACTTTGCGGCCTCACGCACGGTATTCCCACAGGTGTCGCCTTACCTTAGCCCGGGACCGTTTGCGCCTTTTGGCACACGTATATGACAGTGTCGCTAGCATCCATATGATAAGGAGCCCGGGCTGACATGGCTAGTCGTAAACCCAAAGTGGCACAGACTTACAGGGACAGGCATCCATGACCCAGCATCGAACGTGTCGGTCATCAGCGAGTGAATCCAGGCTGTAGCACTGGGCTAGCAGGACTCCGGTGAACCGGGCTGTAGCGGGCTAACAGGACTCCGGTATTCATCGCGTGACATTTCCCCGAAGGGACAGACACAGGAACGAAGAAGGACACATGCCGGCCAGCCTAAGTGTTCCGGAGCAGTAGCAAGCTACCAAGGCTCAATGGAAACACTAGGAGACATTTCCCGGTAAGAGAGGCTACTAAAGATAAACAACTAGATAGTCAGATCCCACACATACCAAGCATTTCAATAACATACACACAATATGCTCGATATGTGCAAACACAACATGGCATCACAACATGACTCTACGACTCAAGTAATTTATTCATTAGGCTCCGAGGAGCGAGATATTACAAACATGGGTCTTATGACCCAACAATCAGAGCATACAAGTCAAAGCACATGCGGAAGCTTAACATGTCTGAGTACAGACATCTATAAATGAAAAAGGCTGAGAAGCCTGACTATCTACCAGATCCTGCCGAGGGCACAAGACCGTAGCTGAGGTAACAAGCTAAACGTCGAAGTCCACGTGGAATTACTAGTGAGACTGAAGTCTCTCTGCAAAAACATAAAATAGGCAAACGTGAGTACAAATGTACCCAGCAAGACTTACATCAGAACTAACTACATATGCATCATTTTCAACAAGGGGATGGTGGGGTTTAACTGCAGCAAGCCAGCTTTGACTCGGTGGCTATCCTGAACTACGACTGCAATGTAACTCTTTTGAGGTGGCACACACGAGTCCACATATTCACCATATCAATACACCACTATGGCTCCGCTCCCGTCTCCCTACGAGAACGCCATCCATAGCACTCACGCTTATCTTGCGTATTTTAGAGTATCCACTTTCACTTGTCTATGAACTGATATAAGCAACCCAGAAGTCCTTTTCCGCAGACACGGCTATTCGAATAGATGATGTTAACCCTGCAGGGGTGTACTTCTTCACACACACTCTCACCACTTACCGCCGTTTACACGACATGTACTCGGCAACCTTCAAGCGGAAGCCCAACGTGGGTGTCGGCCACGGCCTGCCTAAACACTCAAGTCTCTAGTCCAGGTTTATCGCCTATTCGGGTTCCATCCATGAGGAGATCCGGCCGGAGTTTCGCTCACAGCCCCAAACGATGTGAACAGGGTTCCCGAGACACCAAACGGGCGCCCGGTACACCGTGCCACGTGCCTACCGCATCACAGCCCACCCCTACGGTCAGTGCTGCGCACGGCCTCCAGCATACTACAAACACCAGAAACTACTTGCAACTCCTGGACAGAGGACAAGGGTGATTAAGAAGCCGAGAGGGTCCATTGGTTTCGGGCCCAATGCGTGGTAGTAGCTGAATCATGGATCACAAACACAGAACTCAGTTCCTGAGGACGGCTGCAATGAGACAACCCACCATGTACTCCTACATCGCCTCTCACCGCTACCTTTACCAAATCATGTTCACACGCTTAGCTCACACACCGTAGGACATGTTCACACACCTCTGATTCATCCCGGATGAATCAGACCTGACTCGACTCTAAGCAGTAGCAGGCATGACAAACAAGCATGAATGAGTAGGCACAACAGGGCTCAAACAACTCCTACTCATGCTAGTGGGTTTCATCTATTTACTGTGGCAATGACAGGTCATGCAAAGGATAAAGGGGTTCAGCTACCGCAGCAGGTAACAGATGAATCGATGTTGTCCTAATGCAGTAAAAGAGAGCAGGAGCGAGAGAGTAGGATTGTATCGGAATGAACAGGGGGGTTTTGCTTGCCTGGCACTTCTGAAGATAGCATTGAGTCTTCATCAGTGTCAACGATCGCATCATCGGTATCACGTCTATCGAGAGGGGACAAATACCGGCAACACAGAAGGGAACACAATCAATGCAATGCACAATATGATGCATGCTATGACATGGCAACATGCTGGTGTTTTGAGCTGATGCAACTAGCAACAAGTTAAATGGGGTTGGTTTGAATACAAGATTCAAATTCAAACTCCATATGTGATTATTTAAATGCCACTTAATTGATTTGTGCTAAACAGCATCTATAAGTTGTTCTAACATGCATGAAAATGGTACAGATGGATTCCTTGAATTTTTCTGATAATTTTTCATATATAATTTATTTAATTTGGAGTTACGGTTAATTTTCTATGATTTATTGAAGTTTAGGGCATTTTCTGAAAATAATAAATCATTTAAGAATTATTTAAATTCCAGAAAGGAATTATTGCGTCATCATGACCTCATAGTGACGTCAGCAGGTCAATGGGCGCCGTCCAGGTCAAACCTGACGTGTGGGGGCCACACGTCAGTGACACAGGAACTAATCCCGGTCAAACCCAGCGCTGACTGGGGTTTGACCAGGTGTAGGGCCCACAGTCAGTGGCCTAGGGGGTTGGTTAGTGCGTCATTAGCGTTTATTGACGTTGCCACGTCACCAGCCACCGGAGTGTTGCCGGCGACGACCACGGCCGACAGCGGAGGTGCACCGTGCGCTCGCTACGGAGCACCATTTGACGTGCGGTTTGCTCCTACGGGCTCCTGGGAGGAAGGCGCATCTAAAGAGATAAGCGACAGCAACTGGGGTGGCCGGAGCTGCCGGCGGCGAGCTCTTTTGCGGCTGCCGGAGTTCGGCTATCGACGGGAACCATGCCACCGAGCACGGGAGGAGCAGCAGTTGGGTGATTTGAGCTCCTTCGGATGCACTGAGCGCGTTGGCGGGCTCATAAGCAAGCGGCGACGGCTGTGGCCGCGACGGCGCCATGGCCGGCGGCGAGGGATTCTCGGGCAAGGTGGTGGGGCTAGCTAGAGTGCGCAAACAGGAAAAAGATAAGAAGGGGGGAGATGCGGTAGCTCACAGGGAGGCCGGAGAGCGGTTCAGTGGGCTCGGGGAAGCGTCGATGGTGGCGAATCGACGGTGAAGATCCTCGGCGGCCGGCGAGGGGGAAAACATCGGGGGCGGCGTTCCGGGGCTCTTCTGGTCGCGTGAGACGACGAGGAGGACGAGGGAGGACCGGCGGAGCTCGAGGGCGTGTCGGAGAGGCTTCGGGACGGCTGCGGCCGTGCGAGCGCTGGTCGGCGGCGACGGGGCTCTGTTCGGTCGCGGGAGGGAGAGGGAGCAGAGGGGGATAGGGACGGAGGGAAGGAGCGAGGAGAGTGAGAGAGGGAGCCAGGGGCTGCGTGGCGTGAGGGGGAGGCTCGGGAACGCCTCGGTGGAAGCAGGAGGTGGCCGAGGCGGCATCGGCGCTCGCCACCGAGCTGCTTCGGTGCGAGGGGAGGAAGATGACAAGGGGGAGGAGGTGGGATGGGCCGCTGCTGGCTGCACAGTGTTGGGCCAGGTAAGTGGCGCCAGGTAAGCTTCTGTTCTTTTTATTTTTACTGTTTTCTATTTTCTGTAGTTAGTTTTGATTTAGTTTAGCAACTAAATCATTTAAATAAATTCTGTAGATTTTTATGTGGCTTGCTAAAATATATACAAAGCCACTCACAAACTTCCAGAATTATTGGAGTCATATTTAATATATATTAAATATAAATCCAAAGCAAATAGTTATTGGATTAATTCAAATGGCCAAAATAATTATCTGTGTGACTCCAAAAATATTGGTTTAAATTTTACCTCTTACCAATATTTCCATGGAATAACAGGAACATTTTCTTGGACACATTTGAGAAGATTTAAATGTTGGTTATTTTTAGAGGTTTCCTGAGGCTTTTGAAAATTCCTCAATTCAAATTTCATTTGAATTTAAACATGATGCACACACCAGACAGCACCAGAAGCTAGGGATGTGACAACTCACCCCCACTAAACAAGAATCTCGTCTCGAGATTCAAGCGTAGGGTAGGATGAAGGGGAAACGCAACTAGTATAATCTTCACGATCCAGGGTGCACCTCAATGAACGTTGATTTGAACACCATCTTTGTCATGTCGTCTTGCTCTGAGAATTCCAACTAATCATGGCAAGAAGAGGAAAGGAAAACTCTGGAAGGATCGGTCTTCTCGAAGGTCGAACAACTCAGGATTAACTCCCGGAATGTGACATAGCAACATCTCTCAAGCTGAGAGACGAAGCATACCTCTAGAGGGACGGAGTGGAGCAGGTGACGAGGTTCACTAGGTAGACAGCAATTCCAGACTTAAGAATGTGGTGATCGGTGGTCAACATAGCGAGGAGTTGAATTGCTATGATACCACAACGAAACATCCTGGAGGAGGGTGATTCGTAGATTATTTCCTTAAGTGGCAAAAAGAATTACCTTTGATTCAGAGATTATCGAAAATCTTTTATACCAACCTACGGCAATTCTCGAGCGATCATTTGGAGGGGGTCGGTAGAATGGCATTCTCCGACTTGGATGATGTGGATTACCTTGTTGAAGACAACGTAATGGATGAATTTGGTTATCACCGGAGATGGAAGAGACCCATGGTAGAATGACACATTGGCGGTGCAAGCTGGGAACAAAATGCAAATGCTGGGAATGATTCTGGTAACTGGGGAAGAACCCAACAATAAAGAGTGAATTCACTGTTTGAAAAGATCATAGCATTGCCGAGGAAACTGAGAGCAAACCCAGTTAGTGCCGATGATAACACGTAGCGCTTGTGCGTGCTCTCAAGAACTTGAGCATTTTCATAATCATCAAGGTTTTACTAACATCCGTGTCAAGGATGCTGACAACACAACATACTACCATGATGAATAGCGATGGACGATGCAGATGCAAAGGAGGATAACACTTTCTCAGATTTCACCTTAGCGAGCCAAGGAACAAAATCTGGACGATCGACCGAGAGACATTTAGCACTCCGCTTCTAATGTTCTCCTTGATGTACTAGCGTATCCCATTCCTTGAAATGGTCTGGTATCTAGAACATCAAGTAAAGGTCGGACTTCGGGAGCAATAGAATCCATAAGGAACAGTTACGGAGGTAAATCCTACGAAATCCTTATGGGGAGGTGGCCAACTTCCTCAAACAAGATACTACAATAATAGGTCTTCCGGCTGGGTGTGTTGGCCACGACATCCACTTTACCGGTTATCAAGAGACCGATATTATAGTTCTTGGGAAATGTTCCAAACCATCATATCTACCTGAGATTCAGATCTGGTTGGTGTCAGGATATTCCAGACTCATCGAGTCAAGGAAGGAAAACGAAAGTTTGCAACACAAATCGACGAGATGACGTTGCGAGATTCTCGGGAAATGAACTACGATAGTAAGCTCCAAAACATGAGCTGGTTCTGCTACAAACATGTGAACACGTTGTCCCAGACAAGCATGACCACGTGGTAGTCTTATAATAAAACACTACCGAGTTCAGGTGGGGAACCATCAACGAGGATATCAAAATCCTTGCATAAGGTATACTCTTAAGAAGGAACTTCTTCTCCTTGAACAAATCAATCAGTGGCTTGGTGTGCTAGGGATACATATAGATTGAAGGTTGCAAGTCTTCAAACCACAGAATTCTTCGCACATGTGCATGACTGACTTGCGATGATTCCAGAGGAAGCAACATTGACTTTCTCGAGTCCACGGCGGCAGCTTGCATCAAATGCACATGAACTAGAGGAAGTCACTTCTTTCATCAAACAAATACTTCATGAGCTAGCATGAAGAAAATGCTTTCAAAGTTTCCAACACTAGCTTAATGTCCAACAAAATCATGGAGGAGATAAGGATGTTGTCAATGGGCTCAACAACAATTCATCTGGGTTTCCTTTTAAAAGGAATTCCATAGTTAAGTGAACAAGTGATAGCATTGGTCAGACCCAAAAGTTATAATGGTGTATGTTCGAGGGATCAACTACGAGTAAGACAACATTACGAATATCGTTTGTTCTGGTCTGATTGGATGATAGCCCATACTCCAATCAAAGGTTAGATGAAATGATAGGTCCAGCAACTGATTACAGGGACCAATCGATGAAGATATCATCTTTCTTCAACACACACTACACAAGAATATCCCTTAACATGAACTAAGTCGGACAAGCTTTTATCTTCCAACTCTCCAAGTTGTTGTGTAGCTTATCCAACTAGCTCAGGGTACCCAACATGGATTCTTGGAGAAGGGGTGGTTTACAGGAATAAACCAACTTGATCACGAACTCAACATAGCGGTCAGGTGACAACCTGGTAATACTTCTGAGAAGATATTCAGAAAATCACGAACCACCGATATGTTACTAAGCTCGAGAACAATCTTGCTTTTCAGGGCAAGACGATATGATCAATAGAGCAAGGATTTGAAATAATCCTAACTCATCGATCGAGGAGTGAACCAGGAGAATGGACTAGGTAGCACGATCAATCTTAGAATGATGATTCAATAACCAACACACTAAGAATGAAATTATTGTCCTTTAACTACCCAGCAACGAGGTTGCTAGGCGTATTGATTTCACACATCACAATTCATTTGTCGGTATTCCGATTGCATCAACACGAAGACCGAGGAATGACTAATGATGGCAAGAAGTATCACTGTACCAAGAGTTCATAGGATGGTGTGCAATTCCTATAACAATCCCGATATAAAGATGGTAATACTCCAAGGTAGAACAGAACAAAAGCTGGATTAGCAATTTGATCTGCGGAGCACAACTTCTTTGACCCAATCCTGGATATAGAAGAGGTACTGGAGTTTGTTTCTCCTAGTCATTCTGCGATAGAATGGCTTGACGGACCACAAGAGTAATAGGCATCGATAAACGAACGCACGCATACTCTTGACTATCAATTGATAGACGAAGGTCAGAATGCAACTAAAGAGAACAACTCAAAGGAACATATAATTTTCTGAGTTGTGGATGCATAGATTAGTATGTCGAACCAAGTTCAACATATTTCTTCCGGATAACCCATGCAGAAAGGTAGAACTGGCAGAGTCACGATATAGCATGGAGAACTCCTCAAGAATAATCCTGTTGTGATATTTCAGTTCAACGAGGAACTTCTGCCATAAGTAGTTCATGGTATTTGGAAGAAGAAGATACCACGAACTTCAAGGACTATCACAAAGGTTACTAATATCCTAAAGGCACTAGCAATTACTATCAACATGAAGTAGGTAGAGTGAATCTCGGGTTCAGAACCCAGGAGCAGAATACCTATTACTAAGTAGCATCACGGGATGCTTTCGAGAATAATGGCCAGAATCATCACACTGGGAACACAAATCATGGCTAAATTACTAGATGATCCCCTAAGACACCTAGGGTCATAATAATATCTCCAACATATATGTCACGGTAACGAAGTACCTCAACTCACTGATTAGTGTGGTTAATCTGGCCCATGGGAACATTGAAACGGGAAGAAAGGATTTGCAAATGCATCAGACTACTTAGAAACCTGGGATGACTCGGACAGCATAACGGCTGTAAATGCTTAGAAAAGATTTGAGACATTCACAAAAATGGTGGCATAACCACTCAGAAGCACAATATCAAGGTTTCGAGATCAACAATTAACATACGGAAGTAGTAGGAACTGGACTGAGACTTAAATCCAACAATCTTATAAGTCCACTGATTAGTAACGCGTGATCCTGACAGAAAGAAGAGATAGCCTAGTTCTTAATCCCCGCAGGAAAGATAAGATGACTCAGATCAGAAGGGCATGAGGTATAAGGAGTAAAAAGAGCCTTACGTTCCATCCCACAATCAATTCCCTTATATAACTAAAGAATTTCTAGACTCAACTTCGACCAGTTTGGCTTGATAATCCGACAGGCAGTCAAGCTCTGATACCAACACTGTCAGGACCCCGACTCAATGCCACATCGATCTAGCATGTAACACCTCATATCACTTTGCGGCCTCACGCACGGTATTCCCATGGGTGTCGCCTTACCTTAGCCCAGGACCGTTTGCGCCTTTTGGCACACGTATATGACAGTGTCGCTAGCATCCATATGATAAGGAGCCCGGGCTGACATGGCTAGTCGTAAACCCAAAGTGGCACAGACTTACAGGGACAGGCATCCATGACCCAGCATCGAACGTGTCGGTCATCAGCGAGAGAATCCAGGCTGTAGCACTGGGCTAGCAGGACTCCGGTGAACCGGGCTGTAGCGGGCTAACAGGACTCCGGTATTCATCGCGTGACATTTCCCCGAAGGGACAGACACAGGAACGAAGAAGGACACATGCCGGCCAGCCTAAGTGTTCCGGAGCAGTAGCAAGCTACCAAGGCTCAATGGAAACACTAGGAGACATTTCCCGGTAAGAGAGGCTACTAAAGATAAACAACTAGATAGTCAGATCCCACACATACCAAGCATTTCAATAACATACACACAATATGCTCGATATGTGCAAACACAACATGGCATCACAACATGACTCTACGACTCAAGTAATTTATTCATTAGGCTCCGAGGAGCGAGATATTACAAACATGGGTCTTATGACCCAACAATCAGAGCATACAAGTCAAAGCACATGCGGAAGCTTAACATGTCTGAGTACAGACATCTATAAATGAAAAAGGCTGAGAAGCCTGACTATCTACCAGATCCTGCCGAGGGCACAAGACCGTAGCTGAGGTAACAAGCTAAACGTCGAAGTCCACGTGGAATTACTAGTGAGACTGAAGTCTCTCTGCAAAAACATAAAATAGGCAAACGTGAGTACAAATGTACCCAGCAAGACTTACATCAGAACTAACTACATATGCATCATTTTCAACAAGGGGATGGTGGGGTTTAACTGCAGCAAGCCAGCTTTGACTCGGTGGCTATCCTGAACTACGACTGCAATGTAACTCTTTTGAGGTGGCGCACACGAGTCCACATATTCACCATATCAATACACCACTATGGCTCCGCTCCCGTCTCCCTACGAGAACGCCATCCATAGCACTCACGCTTATCTTGCGTATTTTAGAGTATCCACTTTCACTTGTCTATGAACTGATATAAGCAACCCAGAAGTCCTTTTCCGCAGACACGGCTATTTGAATAGATGATGTTAACCCTGCAGGGGTGTACTTCTTCACACACGCTCTCACCACTTACCGCCGTTTACACGACATGTACTCGGCAACCTTCAAGCGGAAGCCCAACGTGGGTGTCGGCCACGGCCTGCCTAAACACTCAAGTCTCTAGTCCAGGTTTATCGCCTATTCGGGTTCCATCCATGAGGAGATCCGGCCGGAGTTTCGCTCACAGCCCCAAACGATGTGAACAGGGTTCCCGAGACACCAAACGGGCGCCCGGTACACCGTGCCACGTGCCTACCGCATCACAGCCCACCCCTACGGTCAGCGCTGTGCACGGCCTCCAGCATACTACAAACACCAGAAACTACTTGCAACTCCTGGACAGAGGACAAGGGTGATTAAGAAGCCGAGAGGGTCCATTGGTTTCGGGCCCAATGCGTGGTAGTAGTTGAATCATGGATCACAAACACAGAACTCAGTTCCTGAGGACAGCTGCAATGAGACAACCCACCATGTACTCCTACATGGCCTCTCACCGCTACCTTTACCAAATCGTGTTCACATGCTTAGCTCACACACCGTAGGACATGTTCACACACCTCTGATTCATCCCGGATGAATCAGACCTGACTCGACTCTAAGCAGTAGCAGGCATGACAAACAAGCATGAATGAGTAGGCACAACAGGGCTCAAACAACTCCTACTCATGCTAGTGGGTTTCATCTATTTACTGTGGCAATGACAGGTCATGCAAAGGATAAAGGGGTTCAGCTACCGCAGCAGGTAACAGATGAATCGATGTTGTCCTAATGCAGTAAAAGAGAGCAGGAGCGAGAGAGTAGGATTGTATCGGAATGAACAGGGGGGTTTTGCTTGCCTGGCACTTCTGAAGATAGCATTGAGTCTTCATCAGTGTCAACGATCGCATCATCGGTATCACGTCTATCGAGAGGGGACAAATACCGGCAACACAGAAGGGAACACAATCAATGCAATGCACAATATGATGCATGCTATGACATGGCAACATGCTGGTGTTTTGAGCTGATGCAACTAGCAACAAGTTAAATGGGGTTGGTTTGAATACAAGATTCAAATTCAAACTCCATATGTGATTATTTAAATGCCATTTAATTGATTTGTGCTAAACAGCATCTATAAGTTGTTCTAACATGCATGAAAATGGTACAGATGGATTCCTTGAATTTTTCTGATAATTTTTCATATATAATTTATTTAATTTGGAGTTACGGTTAATTTTCTATGATTTATTGAAGTTTAGGGCATTTTCTGAAAATAATAAATCATTTAAGAATTATTTAAATTCCAGAAAGGAATTATTGCGTCATCATGACCTCATAGTGACGTCAGCAGGTCAATGGGCACCGTCCAGGTCAAACCTGACGTGTGGGGGCCACACGTCAGTGACACAGGAACTAATCCCGGTCAAACCCAGCGCTGACTGGGGTTTGACCAGGTGTAGGGCCCACAGTCAGTGGCCTAGGGGGTTGGTTAGTGCGTCATTAGCGTTTAATGACGTCGCCACGTCACCAGCCACCGGAGTGTCGCCGGCGACGACCACGGCCGACAGCGGAGGTGCACCGTGCGCTCGCTACGGAGCACCATTTGACGTGCGGTTTGCTCCTACGGGTTCCTGGGAGGAAGGCGCATCTAAAGAGATAAGCGACAGCAACTGGGGTGGCCGGAGCTGCCGGCGGCGAGCTCTTTTGCGGCTGCCGGAGTTCGGCTATCGACGGGAACCATGCCACCGAGCACGGGAGGAGCAGCAGTTGGGTGATTTGAGCTCCTTCGGATGCACTGAGCGCGTTGGCGGGCTCATAAGCAAGCGGCGACGGCTGTGGCCGCGACGGTGCCATGGCCGGCGGCGAGGGATTCTCGGGCAAGGTGGTGGGGCTAGCTAGAGTGTGCAAACAGGAAAAAGATAAGAAGGGGGGAGATGCGGTAGCTCACAGGGAGGCCGGAGAGCGGTTCAGTGGGCTCGGGGAAGCGTCGATGGTGGCGAATCGACGGTGAAGATCCTCGGCGGCCGGCAAGGGGGAAAATGTCGGGGGCGGCGTTCCGGGGCTCTTCTGGTCGCGTGAGACGACGAGGAGGACGAGGGAGGACCGCGGAGCTCGAGGGCGTGTCGGAGAGGCTTCGGGACGGCTGCGGCCGTGCGAGCGCTGGTCGGCGGCGACGGGGCTCTGTTCGTCGCGGGAGGGAGAGGGAGCAGAGGGGGATAGGGACGGAGGGAAGGAGCGAGGAGAGTGAGAGAGGGAGCCAGGGGCTGCGTGGCGTGAGGGGGAGGCTCGGGAACGCCTCGGTGGAAGCAGGAGGTGGCCGAGGCGGCATCGGCGCTCGCCACCGAGCTGCTTCGGTGCGAGGGGAGGAAGATGACAAGGGGGAGGAGGTGGGCTGGGCCGCTGCTGGCTGCACAGTGTTGGGCCAGGTAAGTGGCGCCAGGTAAGCTTCTGTTCTTTTTATTTTTACTGTTTTCTATTTTCTGTAGTTAGTTTTGATTTAGTTTAGCAACTAAATCATTTAAATAAATTCTGTAGATTTTTATGTGGCTTGCTAAAATATATACAAAGCCACTCACAAACTTCCAGAATTATTGGAGTCATATTTAATATATATTAAATATAAATCCAAAGCAAATAGTTATTGGATTAATTCAAATAGCCAAAATAATTATCTCTGTGACTCCAAAAATATTGGTTTAAATTTTACCTCTTACCAATATTTCCATGGAATAACAGGAACATTTTCTTGGACACATTTGAGAAGATTTAAGTGTTGGTTATTTTTAGAGTATTCCTGAGGCTTTTGAAAATTCCTCAATTCAAATTTCATTTGAATTTAAACATGATGCACACACCAGACAGCACCAGAAGCTAGGGATGTGACAGTCCGTTAAGATAGTGACATTTGCAAACACAACAGGCACATCCTCACAAATACAGACAAGTATAGCAGTTGATTTATCAGCCATTTGCAAAGATATTTCAGTAGGTGTCAACTTACTCAATTCAAGTCTACAATATAAAGAGAGAGGCATAACACTAACACCCGCTCCAAGATCACATAAAGCAGTTTTAACATAATTTCTTTTAATAGAGCATGGTATAGTTGGTACCCCTGGATCTCCAAGTTTCTTTGGTATTCCACCCTTAAAAGCGTAATTAGCAAGCATGGTGGAAATTTCAGCTTTTTGTTTGTAATGATATCCTTCATATATTTAGCATAAGGATTTACTTTAAGCATATCAGTTAAGCACATACGTAAGAAGATAGGTCTAATCATTTCAGCAAAGCGCTCAAAATTCTCATCATCCTTTGTCTTGGATGGTTTAGGAGGAAAGGGCAAGGGTTTCTGAACCCATGGTTCTCTGTCTCTACCATGCTTCCTAGCAACAAAATATCTCTTATCATAACGTTGATTCTTTGATTGTGGGTTATCAAGATCAACAACAGGTTCAATTTCTACTTCATTATTTTTGCTAGGTTGAGCATTAACATGAACATTATTATTAACCTTATCACTAGGCTCATGTTCATCACCTGATTGTGTTTCAGCATCAGAAACAGAAATATCATTGGGATTCTCAGGTGTGTCTACAAAAGGTTCACTAGAATCATGCAAAGTTCTCTCGTTTTTCTTTTTCTACTTTCTGGAAGAACTAGGTGCCTCTATATTATTTCTCTGAGAATCTTGCTCGATTCTCTTAGGGTGGCCTTCAGGATACAAAGGTTCCTGAGTCATTCTACCAGTTCTAGTAGCAACTCTAACAGCAAAGTCAGGTTTATTATTTAATTCATCAAGAAAATCACTTTGATCTTTAAGTACTTGCTCAACTTGAGTAGCAACCATAGAAGCATATTTGCTAATGAGTTTAAGTTCACCTTTAACTCTAGCCATATAATCACTCAAGCATCCTATCTCGAAAGCATTGTTATTTAATTCTCTACCAAAATAAGCATTAAAATTTTCTTGTCTAGCCATAAAGTCATCAAATTCATGTAAGCATGGGCTATGAAATTTAGTAGAGGGAATTTCAACTTTATCATATCTATAGAGAGAATTTACCTTTACTACCTGTGTCGGGTTATCAAGACGATGTGGTTCTTTGATAGGTGGTATATTAAGACCATGTATTTCTTCAATAGGTGGTAAATTCTTAACATCTTCAGCTTTAATACCTTTTTTCTTTCATTGATTTCTTTGCCTCTTGCATATCTTCAGGACTGAGAAATAAAACACCTCTCTTCTTCGGAGTGGGTTTAGGAATAGGCTCAGGAGTTGGCTCAATTGGTTCAGGATTTGGCTCGGGAAGAGTTCAATTATTTTCATTAGTCAACATATTATTCAATAGTAATTCAGCTTCGTCAACTGTTCTTTCCCTGAAAACACAACCAACACAACTATCCAAGTAGTCCTTGGAAGCATCGGTTAGTCCATTATAAAAGATATCAAGTATTTCATTTTTCTTAAAAGGATGATCAGGCAAAGCATTAAGTAATCAGAGAAGCCTCCCCCATGCTTGTGGGAGACTCTCTTCTTTGATTTGCACAAAATTATATATTTCCCGTAAGGCAGCTTGTTTCTTATGAGCAGGGAAATATTTAGCAGAGAAGTAATAAATCATATCCTGGGAACTACGCACACAACCAGGATCAAGAGAAATAAACCAAGTCTTAGCACCACCCTTTAATGAGAACGGAAATATATTAAGGATATAATAATAGTGAGACTTCTCATCATTAGTAAACAGGGTGGCTATATCATTTAACTTGGTAAGATGTGCCACAACAGTTTCAGATTCAAGGCCATAAAAAGGATCAGATTCAACCAAAGTAATTATTTCAGGATCAACAGAGAATTCATAATCCTTATCAGTAACACAGATAGGTGAAGTAGCAAAAGCAGGGTCAGGTTTCATTCTAGCATTAAGAGACTACCGCTTCCATTTAGATAATAATTTCTTAAGATCATATCTATCTTTGCAAGCAAAGATAGCTCTAGGATCTTCCTCTTCCATAACATAACCCTCAGCAACAATAGGTAATTCATAATCAGGAGAGAACTTTCATCATCACTATCATCAATAATAGTATCTTCAATAATTTCATTCTCTCTAGCCCTAGCAAGTTGTTCATCAACAAATTCACCTAACGACACACTAGTATCAAGCATATAAGTAGTTTCAACATAAGTATCGTGCATAGTAGAAGTGGCATCATCAATAACATGTGACATATCAGAATTAATAGTAGAAGCAGGTTTAGGTGTCGCAGGCTTACTCATAACAGAAGGAGAATCAAGTGCAGAGCTAGATGGCAGTTCTTTACCTCCCCTCGTAGTTGAGGGCAAAATCTTGGTTCTTTCGTCTTTCAAGTTCCTCATAGTGATCAACAGATATAAATCCCAAGTGACTCAAAGAATAGAGCTATGCTTCCCGGCAATGGCGCCAGAAATTAGTCTTGATAACCCACAAGTGTAGGGGATCGCAACATCTTTCGAGTGTAAAGTATTCAACCCAAATTTATTGATTCGACACAAGGGGAGCCAAAGAATATTATTGATTATTACTAGTCGAGTTGTCAATTCAACCACACATGGATAACTTAGTATCTGCAGCAAAGTATTTTGTAGTAAAGTGGTATGATAGTAAAGGTAACAGTGGCAAAAGTAAAGATAATAGTTTTGTAGTAGTTGTAATAGTAGCAACGGAAAAGTAAGTAAGCGAAACACAATATGTGAAAAGCTCGTAGGCATTGGATCAGTGATGGATAATTATGTCAGATGCGATTCCTCATGTAATAGCTATAACATAGGGTGACACAGAACTAGCTCCAGTTCGTCAATGTAATGTAGGCATGTATTCGGAATATAGTCATACGTGCTTATGGAAAAGAACTTGCATGACATCTTTTGTCCTACCCTCTTGTGGCAGCGGGGTCCTAGCGGAAACTAAGGGATATTAAGGCCTCCTTTTAATAGAGAATCGAAACAAAGCATTAGCACATACTGAATACATGAACTCCTCAAACTACGGTCATCATCGAGAAGTATTCCGATTATTGTCACTTCGGGGTTGTCGGATCATAACACATAATAGGTGACTATAGACTTGCAAGATAGGATAAAGAACTCACATATATTCATGAAAACATAATAGGTTTAGATCTGAAATCATGGCACTCGGTCCCTAGTGACAAGCATTAACTATAGCAAAGTCATAGCAACATCAATCTCAAAACATAGTGGATATTAGGGATCAAACCCTAACAAAACTAACTTGATTACATGGTAAATCTCATCCAACCCATCACCGTACAGAAAGCCTACGATGGAATTACTCACACACGGTGGTGAGCATCATGAAATTGGTGATGGAGGATGGTTGATGATGACGACGGCGAAGAATCCCCCTCTCCGGAGCCCCGAACGAACTCCAGGTCAGCCCTCCTGAGAGAGATTTGGGCTTGGCGGTGGCTCCGTATTGTAAAACACGAATGGAACTTTCTCTCCAATTTTTTCTCTGTGAAACGAAATATATGGAGTTGGAGTTGAGGTCGGAGGAGCCTCAGGGGGCCCACGAGACAGGGGGCGCACCTAGAGGGGGTGGGCGCGCCCCCACCCTCGTGGACAGGGTGTGGCCCCCCTGGTCTTGATTCTTTCGCCAGTATTTTTTATATTTTCCAAAACTTGTCTTAGTGGATTTTTAGGTCATTTCGAGAATACACATAAAACAACATCATGGCGGTTGCCTTGGTTGAGAGTTGTTTGTTTGTTTGTGTAGGTGCGTGGGACTTTTGAGGAGCCTCCTACTGGATTGATACCTTGGTTCTCAAAAACTGAGGGAAATACTTACCCTACTTTGCTGCATCACCCTTTCCTCTTCAAGGAAAACCAATACAAGCTCAAGACGTAGCAAGAAGTATTTCTGGCGCAGTTGCCGGGGAGGTCTTCGCTCAAGTCAAGACATACCAAGTAACCATCACAAACTCATCTCCCTCGCATTACATTATTTGCCATTTGCCTCTCGTTTTCCTCTCCCCCACTTCACCCTTGCCGTTTTATTCGCCCTCTCTTTCCTAATCTCTCTCTCTCTTTTGTGTGCTCGTCTCTATGGCTAGTCCTCCTATTATCGTCAATACTCCCGATCATGAAGTTCTCAATTTTAAACAAAGGGAGGGAGAAAATGTAAAAGATGCTTGGCATAGGATTTGCAATGCTCAAAATAGATCTACTAGGAAGCAATCCACTTCCGTTCTTCACAATTTTTATGTTGGCATTACTCCTTGGAATAGATATATCCTTGATACCATTACTGGAGGAAATTTCTTGGGTAGCCATACTTTTGATGCTTATAATGACATGCTAGATTTGTTTGGTCCACCCCCTCTTTTGGTTAATGGAACTGTTTTAACTTTGGAACATGTGATGCAAAGGCTTGAAATTATCGAAAATAAACTTGCCACTGTTGAGTTAATTGAAAATTTGGATAAGAAGATCTACAATCAAATTACCCAATATGGATCTAGGGTTGGAGTTACCTTGAATTTTTTTAAAGAAAAATAACCTATAGTTAATGAAAGAATAGATCTAGATTATACAAGAATTGGTAAACTGGAGGATATTATCACCATCTTAGGATCCGCCTTTTCATCTATGAAAAATACCCCAACTCCTCCTACCAAAATTGCCAAGGTCATGTATGTTCCTAAAAATAAGGGTGAATCTTCTAGTAAAGGAAGCGCCGATCTCAAATCGATAAGTGTTCATTCCAATTTTTTTGCTATTATCAAGGAACCTTTTGCTACAAACGAATTTCTTGATTTCTTGCCTAAGAGCTTAATCATTACTAAAAAAAACTCCTAAGGATTATAAGTGCTCTATTGAAGAATTGAGTGCCAAAGATGGCACTACTTAGATCCATCCTCGCTTTTATGCCTAGCTTGGGGCGTTAAACAATAGCGCTAGTTGGGAGGCAACCCAATTTTATTTTTGTTTTTTGTTTTTTCTTCTACTTAATAAATTTTTCATCTACCTTCTGTTTAGATGTGTTTTCATGTTTTAATTAGTGTTTGTGCGAAGTAGAACCTATAGGATAACCTATGGTGATAGTTAATTTGATTCTGCTGAAAAACAGAAACTTTGCGCGCATGGAAATAATTTTGGTAATTCACAGGAACGAGCTTTTGTGTTGATTATTTTTTCTGTAGATCAATAGACAAATTTACCAGGACTTCCTATTTTGGTAGGATTTTTAGAGTTCCAGAAGTATTCGGGAGTTACAGATTACTACAGACTGTTCTGTTTTTGACAGATTCTTTTTTTCGTGTGTTGTTTGCTTATTTTGATGCATCTATGGCTAGTATGTAGGGTATGAAACATAGAAAAGTTGGAATACAGTAGGTTTAACAACAATATAAATAAAGAATGAGTTCATTACAGTACCTTATGTGGTGGTTTTTCTTTCTTGCACTAACGGAGCTTATAAGATTTCCTGTTGAGTTTTGTGTTGTGAAGTTTTCAAGTTTTGGGTAAAGATTTGATGGACTATGGAATAAGGAGTGGCAAGAGACTAAGCTTGGAGATGCCCATGGCACCCCAAGAAATTCAAGGATAACCAAAAGCCTAAGCTTGGGGATGCCCCGAAAGGCATCCCCTCTTTCGTCTTCGTCTATCGGTAACTTTACTTGGAGATATATTTTTATTCGCCACATGATATGTGTTTTGCTTGGAGCATCCTGTATGATATTAGTCTTTTCTTTTTAGTTTACCACAATCATCTTTGCTGTACACACCTTTTGGGAGAAGCCCACTTGATTAGAATTTATTAGAATATGCTATGTGCTTCACTTATATCTTTTGAGCTAGATAGTTTTGCTCTAGTACTTCACTTATATCTTTTAGAGCACGGCGGTGGGTTAATTTTGAAGAAATTGTTGATCTCTCATTCTTCACTTATATTATTTTGAGAGTCTATTAGAAAAGCATGGTATTTGCTATGGTTATAAAATTGGTCCTAGAATGATGGGCATCCAAGTTGGGTATAATAAAAACTATCATAGAAAGTGAATTGGATGCTATGATCAATTTGATACTTGATAATTGTTTTCAGATATGGAGGTAGTGATATTAGAGTCATGCTAGTTGGGTGATTATGAATTTAAAGAATACTTGTGTTGAAGTTTGTGATTCCCGTAGCATGCACGTATGGTGAACCGCTTTGTGATGAAGTTGGAGCACAATTTTATTTATTCATTGTCTTCCTTATGAGTGGCGGTCGGGGACGAGCGATGGTCTTTTCCTACCAATCTATCCCCCTAGGAGCATGCACGTAGTAGTTTGTTTTCAATGGCTTGTAGATTTTTGGAATAAGTATATGAGTTCTTATGATTAATGTTGAGTCCACGGATTATACGCACTCTCACCCTTCCACCATCGCTAGCCTTTCTTGTGCCGCGCAAATTTTGTCGGTACCATACACCCACCATATACCTACCTCAAAACAGCCACCATACCTACCTATTATGGCATTTCCATAGCCATTCCGAGATATATTGCCATGCAACTTTCCACCGTTCCGTTTATATGACACGCATCATCATTGTCATATTGCTCTTTGCATGATCATATAGTTGACATCGTATTTGTGGCAAGGCCACCTTCATAATTTTTCATACATGTCACTCTTGATTCATTGCATATCCCGGTACACCGTCGGAGGCATTCATATAGAGTCATATCTTGTTCTATGTATCGAGTTGTAATCTTGAGTTGTAAGTAAATAAAAGTGTGATGATCTTCATTATTAGAGCATTGTCCCAGTGAGGAAAGGATGATGGAGACTATGATTCCCCCACAAGTCGGGATGTGACTTCAGACTTTATAAAAAAAGCGAGAAAGGCCAAAAAAAGAAGAGAAATGCCAAATAAAAAATGAGAGAAAAAGAGAGAAGGGACAATGCTACTATCCTTTTTACCACACTTGTGCTTCAAAGTAGCACCATGATCTTCATGATAGAGAGTCTCCTATGTTGTCACTTTCATATACTAGTGGGAATTTTTCATTATAGAACTTGGCTTGGATATTCCAATGATGGGCTTCCTCAAATTGTCCTAGGTCTTCGTGAGCAAGCAAGTTGGATGCACACCCACTTAGTTTCTTTTGTTGAGCTTTCATACATTTATAGCTCTAGTGCATCTGTTACATGGCAATCCCTACTCACTCACATTGATATCTATTAATGGGCATCTCCATAGCCCGTTGATACGCCTAGTTGATGTGAGACTATCTTCTCCTTTTTGTTTTCTCCATAACCACCATTCTATCCCACATATAGTGCTATGTCCATGGCTCACCCTCATGTATTGCGTGAAAGTTGAAAAAGTTTGAGATTACTAAAGTATGAAACAATTGCTTGGCTTATCATCGGGGTTGTGCATGATTAAATACTTTGTGTGATGAAGATAGAGAAACAGCCAGACTATATGATTCTGTAGGGATAACTTTCTTTAGCCATGTTATTTTGAGAAGACATGATTGCTTAGTTAGTATGCTTGAAGTATTACTATTTCGTATGTCAATATGAACTTTTATTTTGAATCATTTGGATCTGAACATTCATGCCACAATAAAGAATATTACATTGAGAATTATGCTAGGTAGCATTCCACATCAAAAATTCTGTTTTTATCATTTACCTACTCGAGGACGAGCGGGAATTAAGCTCGGGGATGCTTGATACGTCTCCAACGTATCTATATTTTTTGATTGTTCCATGCTATTATATTACCCATTTTGGATGTTTATGGGCTTTACTTTACACTTTTATATCATTTTTGGGACTAACCTACTAACCGGAGGCCCAGCCCGAATTGTTATTTTTTTGCCTATTTCAGTGTTTCGAAGAAGAGGAATATCAAACGGAGTCCAAACGCGATGAAACCTTTGGGAACGATCTTTTTGGAACAAATGAAAACCTGGAGACTTGGAGTGGAAGTCACGCAACAACCGAGGCGGCCACGAGGGTGCCCGGCGTGCCCCCTATAGGTGGGCGCGCCCCCACCTTCGTGGGCCCCTCGAGTGTCCACCGACCTACTTCTTCCTCCTATATATACCCATGTACCCTGAAACCATCGAGGAGCACCACGAAAACCTAATTCCACTGCCGCAACCTTCTGTATCCGTGAGATCCCATCTTGGAGCCTTCGCCGGCCCTTCCGATGAGTTGTGAGTAGTTTACCACAGACCTTCGGGTCCATAGTTATTATCTAGATGGCTTATTATCTCTCTTTGAATCTCAATACAAAGTTCTCCTCGATCTTCTTGGAGATCTATTCGATGTAACTCTTTTTGCGGTGTGTTTGTCGAGATCCGATGAATTGTGGGTTTATTATCAAGTTTATCTATGAGAAATATTTGAATTTCCTCTGAATTATTTTATGTGTGATTAAGTTATCTTTGCAAGTCTCTTCGAATTATCAGTTTGGTTTGGCCTACTAGATTGATCTTTCTTGCAATGGGAGAAGTGCTAGCTTTGGGTTCAATCTTGCGGTGTCCTTTCCTAGTGACAGCAGGGGCAGCAAGGCACGTATTGTATTGTTGCTGCCGAGGATAAAAAGATGGGCTTTATATCATATTGCATGAGTTTATCCCTCTACATCATGTCATCTTCCTTAATGTGTTACTCTGTTCTTTATGAACTTAATACTCTAGATGCATGTTTGATAGCGGTCGATGTGTGGAGGAGTAATAGTAGTAGATGCAGGCAGGAGTCAGTCTACTTGTCACGGACGTGATGCCTATAGACATGATCATGCCCAGATAATCTCATAATTATTCGCTTTTCTATCAATTGCTCGACAGTAATTTGTTCACCCACCGTAATACTTATGCTATCTTGAGAGAAGCCACTAGTGAAACCTATGGCCCCCGGGTCTATCTTTTATCATATAAGCTTTCAATCTACTTTTATTTGCACCTTTTACTTTTCGAATCTATATTATAAAAATACCAAAAATATTTATCTTATCATATTATCTCTATCAGATCTCACTTTCGCAAGTGGCCGTGAAGGGATTGACAACCCCTTTATTGCGTTGGTTGCGAGTTCTTGTTTGTTTGTGTAGGTGCGTGGGACTTTTGAGGAGCCTCCTACTGGATTGATACCTTGGTTCTCAAAAACTAAGGGAAATACTTACGCTACTTTGCTGCATCACCCTTTCCTCTTCAAGGAAAATGTAACGCCCCGGGTCCGATGCGCCAGGTGTCTGCCAGTTATTCACCGTCTTTGCCATGTCAGCTGCTTGCTTGTTGCATTTTGCCATGTCATCAGGTGCATTGCATTGCATGTGTTCGTCTCATGCATCCGAGCATTTTCCCCGTTGTCCGTTTTGCAATCCGACACTCCTATGTCCTCCGGCGCCCCTTTTTACCTCGTTGCGTGAGTGGCCGAAAAATGTTCTCGGAATGGGTTGAAACTTGCCATGCGGTCTTATTATAGTGTAGACAAAGCGCCTGTCAAGTTTTGTCGCATTCGGAGCTCCTTTGATAGCCCAACCGTTAAATATATAGTGTCACCGTTGCCGGTATTTTCGCCGGACGTTTCAGTCTCCGGAATAGTCGCCGAGCCTCACTTCTCTTCTCTCCTCTCAGCCCGAGGCCTCTCTTCACAGCGCACCTAGTCCCCCCTCTGTCCGGAGCCACACGATCGCGATCGTACGGCTCGAAAACCTCCCAAAACCCCTAACCCTAGCCCACTTTCTGTATATAGACGCCTCCCCTGCCAATTTTGGCCTCCTACCTACCCCTAGCCTCCTCCCACCTCTCAGCCGCCGTCAACTTTGCCTCGTTTTCCGCGCCAGCTGATTCCCTGCCACCACTTGTTGCGCTGCCAGAGGCCTGTGCCGCCGCCAGACGCTTCCTCAGCAAACCGGGGTGCGCCACGCGTCCCTGCTCGGCGCCCCAACGCCGTGGCCCGCCTGGGCCCAAGGAAGGCCCGCCCCGGGCCGAACGGGCCCGCGCCTCCCCCGCGCCCCTCCGTGCGCCGCCCGCGC
>NC_041391.1:686563528-686575510 GCF_002162155.2 Triticum dicoccoides
GCTCGCCAGTCCGCCGCCCCGTTGTCGTGCCCCATTGCTGTCCGCCACCTCACGTGTAGCACCGCCGCACGCCGGGACCCTACCGCCCGCGCCGCCCCTGCCGCCGGGTCCGGCTGGATCGGGTCGGGGGCGCCCAGATCCACCCCGCCCCGGCCTCTCCGGCGACCCAGCGCCCGATCCGGTTGCTCTCGTCCGCCCCGGCCTCGTCTTCCTCCTCTCCGGCCCTTTTTCGGTGAGGGTCTGGCAAACTCCGACCCTGTCTCGATCCGCGTGCCAAGAACCCTAGATCTCGGAGGTTGACATTTTTTCCATCCTTTATTTTCCACATTCTGGAGCCCTGTTCATCGCATCATATCTCATCATCTGTAGCTCCGTTTCATGCGCATAATATATCAAAATGTTCATCATGAGATGATCTGCATTTTGTTCCTATGCCATGTTTGTTTGAGTCCATATTGATGCCCGAATCATCGTTTCAAGAGTGCTATATGATGTTAACTGCTGTCTGTTAACAGTACTTGGTGATTTGTCTTTTTCATTGCATTTTGTGTGTGCATCTTATGAGCTTGATGTCTACATGATTTTGAGCTACATCATGTCATCTTTAAAGTGGTGCCATCTATATATTTTTGTGAGTCTTTTAGTGAGTGCATCGAGCTCCTGAAGTAGGGTACTTGCTGTTGTTGCTTTGCTAGGCTGAATCTGCTATATCACGATGCTATGTAAACCTGCTGCTACAAGTCATTTTATGAATAATCTGGAGATGTTCACTAAGGATGTTTTGTTATACATGTCATGCTCCATCCATCCATGCCCTTGGTTGCATTTATGGCCTGATGTAGATTGTTGTTATCTTGCTCTCAAATTGCTAAATAATGTTGCTGTCAGCCTGTTAACATTAAGTTCAGTTTTCCATGAGCTTTGCTAGTGATCCAGCACCCTATTAACTTGCTCTTGCCATTCTTAGCTTCATAAACATGTATTCTTTCTGTTGGTTACCTTGTCATGCCATGTATTGGTCTGTGGTGAGTGGTCCAAGCTCACCAACATGCCTACTTATTGTTGTTCCTGCCATGTCTGAATCTGTCATATCATTTGCCATGTTTGCATGGATGCTACCATCTTTTTTGTTGATCTTTAGAATTAGTTCAGTAAGGGAGTTCTATTCTTTGTCTTTAGTATTAGCATTCCATGCCTTTGTTTTGCATGTTAAGTTCCTGTAACATGTTGTTTGATAGCTCTAAACATTGCAACCTGATGTTATTTCTTTTAAGTCTGAAACTGTTATTATTTGCAATCTTGCCATGTCCTTTTGAGCATGTTCTAGTGATTTATGGAGATAGCTCAGTGTTCATGTTTTGTCATGCTTTACCTATAATTCATGCTCATGCCTTTTGTTTTCACGTTGAGATGCTGTAGCATATTGTTTTTATGCTTGCTAGATGCCTAGTTGCTGTTTTGGACAGCTTGTCCTTTAAACTTGTTCCATGTGTATGTGTTGAACCGTTGCTCCGTTTTGAGTGTGCTCTATATGAAACTTGCTTGATTTTGCATGAATTTTCATATTATCATGTTGCATCCTTGTTTTGAGAATGCTTTCTTGATGTTTGGATGCCTTTTGCATCAATGCCATGCTTAACTTGTTTTGCTCATATCTTCTTGGTCGTAGCTCCGAACTAAATGAACTTTATATGTAACTTGACTAGATTTGCGTGTAGATCATCTTTGTGCATCTCAACTTGCTGTTTAACAACTTGAACATAAGGTTTATTCAGATCTGGACCAACTTCTAAATTTGCATATGAGGACTTACCAGATTTGTTATATGTTGTTTCCGGCCTCATTTAAACTTGCCTTGATATGTTGTTCTTGTTTGCATCATCTCTTGCCATGACTAGCTTCATGTAGCCTTTGTTATGCATCATACTTGGTTGAGCATCAGGTCATGGTTATGTGTTGCGTGTTTACCTTGTTGTTTGCTTCTTTCCGATTGTGCTCCTTCTCGTTAGTTCCTGTTTCGTTGCGATCGTGAGGATTCGTTCGTCTACGCTTGGTTCGTCTTCGTGGCTTCATCTTCTTCATGGACTCGTTCTTCTTCCTTGCGGGATTTCAGGCAAGATGACCGTTACTCTGGATCTCACTACTATCATTGCTATGCTAGTTGCTTCGTTCTATCGCTATGTTGTGCTACCTATCATTTGCTCTTCAAGCCTCCCAATTTGCCATGTCAGTCTCTAACCTTTTCACCCTTCCTAGCAAACCGTTTCTTGGCTATGTTACCACTTTGCTCAGCCCCTCTTATAGCATTGTTAGTTGCAGGTGAAGTTGAAGATTGCTCCATGATGGACAGGATTATGTTGGGATATCATAATATCTCTTATCTAATTAATGCATCTATATACTTGGTAAAGGGTGGAAGGCTCGGCCTTATGCCTGGTGTTTTGTTCCACTCTTGCCGCCCTAGTTTCCGTCTTACCGGTGTTATGTTCCTTGATTTTGCATTCCTTACGCGGTTGGGTGATTTATGGGACCCCCTTAATAGTTCGCCTTGAATAAAACTCCTCCAGCAAGGCCTAACGTTGGTTTTACCATTTGCCTACCACCTATACCTTTCCCTTGGGAGTAATTAACCCAAGGGTCATCTTTATTTTAGCCCCCCCCCGGGCCAGTGCTTCTCTAAGTGCTGGTCCGAACTGAGTAGACTGCGGGGCCACCTCGGGGAAACTTGAGGGCTGGTTTTACTCGTAGGATGTCTCATCCGGTGTTGCCCTGAGAACGAGATATGTGCAGCTCCTATCGGGATTGTCGGCACATCGGGCGGCTTTGCTGGTCTTGTTTTACCATTGTCGAAATGTCTTGTAAACCGGGATTCCGAGACTGATCGGGTCTTCCTGGGAGAAGGATATATCCTTCGTTGACCGTGAGAGCTTGTGATGGGCTAAGTTGGGACACCCCTACAGGGTATAAACTTTTGAGAGCCGTGCCCGCGGTTATGTGGCATATGGGAATTTGTTAATGTCCGGTTGTAGATAACTTGACGCCAGATTCAAATTAAAACGCATCAACCGCGTGTGTAGCCGTGATGGTCTCTTTTCGGCGGAGTCCTAGAAGTGAACACGGTTTTTGGGTTATGTTTGACGTAAGTAGGACTTCAGGATCACCTCTTGATCAGTGCTAGCTTCACGACCATTCCGTTTGCTCTCTTCTTGCTCTTATTTGCGTGTGTTAGCCACCATACTTGCTTAACCACTGCTGCAACCTCACCACTTTACCCCTTCCTTTCCCATTAAGCTTTGCTAGTCTTGATACCCATGGTAATGGGATTGCTGAGTCCTCATGGCTCATAGATTACTACAACAACAGTTGCAGGTACAGGTTATGCGATGATCATGACGCGAGAGCGATGTTTGCTTGTGTTGGAGTTCTTCTTCTGCTTCTTCTTCGATCAGGGGATAGGTTCCAGGTCGGCAGCCTGGGCTAGTAGGGTGGATGTCGTTTGACTTTCTGTTTGTGTTTCATCCGTAGTCGGATGGTGCTGTTATGTAAGATGATGTTGTATTCGTGTGGCATTGTATGCCTTTTGTATGTATCCCCATCTATTATGTAATGTTGATGTAATGATACCCACCTTGCAATAGCGTATCAATATGTGGTTCTATCCTTGGTGGGACCTTCGAGTCTCTTCAGGATAGTATCGCATATTGGGCGTGACAGAAAACCAATGCAAGCTCAAGACGTAGTAGTTCCTGAGTCATTTTACCCGTTCTAGTAGCCACTCTAACAGCAAAATCATGTTTATTATTTAACTCATCGAGCAAATCACTTTGAACTTGAAGTACTTGTTCTTCTTGAGTGGTAGCCATAGAAGCATACTTACTAATGAGTTTAAGTTCACCTTTAACTCTAGCCATATAATCACTCAAGCGTCCAATCATGTAAGCATTACTCTGTAATTCTCTACCAACATAAGCATTGAAATTTTCTTGTCTAGCCATAAAGTCATCAAATTCATCCAAGCATTGGCTAGCAAACTTGGTAGATGGGATTTCAACTTTATCATACCTATAGAGAGAATTTACCTTTACTACCTGTGTCGGGTTATCAAGACCATGTGTTTCTTCAATAGGTGGTAAATTAAGACCATGTATTTCTTCAACAGGAGGTAAATTCTTAACATCTTCAGCTTTAATACCTTTTTTCTTTCATAGATTTCTTTGCCTCTTGCATATCTTCAGGACTGAGAAATAGAATACCCCTCTTCTTCGAAGTTGGTTTAGGAGTGGGCTCAGGAATTGGCTCAGGAGTTGGCTCAAGAAGTGTCCAATTATTTTCATTAGTCAACATATTATTCAATAGCAATTCAGCTTGATCGACTATTCTTTCCCTAAAAACACAACCAGCACACCTATCCAAGTGGTCCTTGGAAGCATCAATTAGTGCATTATAAAAGATATCAAGTATTTCATTTTTCTTAAGAGGATGATCGGGCAAAGTATTAAGTAATCGGAGAAGCCTCCCCCAAGCTTGTGGGAGACTCTCTTCTTCAATTTGCACAAAATTATATATTTCCCTCAAGGCAGCTTGTTTCTTATGAGCACACAACCAGGGAAATATTTAGCAGAGAAGTAATAAATCATATCCTGGGGACTATGCACACAACCAGGATCAAGAGAATTAAACCAAGTTTTAGCATCACCCTTTAATGAGAATGGAAATATCTTAAGGATATAATAGTAGCGAGATTTCTCATCATTAGTGAACAAGGTGGCTATATCATTCAACTTAGTAAGATGTGCCACAACAGTTTCAGATTCATAGCCATAAAAAGGATCAGATTCAACCAAAGTAATTATATCAGGATCGACAGAGAATCCATAATCCTTATCAGTAACAAAAGATAGGTGAAGTAGCAGGGTCATATTTCATTCTAGCATTCAGAGTTTTCTGTTTCAGCTTAGCTAATAACTTCTTAAGATCATATTTATCATTGCAAGCAAGAAAATCTCTAGCAGTTTCTTCATCCATAACATAACCCTCAGGAACAATAGGCAATTCATATTTAGGGGGGAACCTTCATCATCACTATCATCAATAATTTCATTTTCAATAGTTTCATTCTCTCTAGCCCTAGCAAGTTGTTCATCAACAAATTCACCTAATGACACACTAGTATCAAGCATAGAAGTAGTTTCATCATAAGTATCGTGCATAGTAGAAGTGGCATCATCAATAACATGCGACATATCAGAATTAATAGTAGAAGCAGGTTTAGGTGTTGCAGGCTTACTCATAACAGAAGGAGAATCAAGTGCAGAGCTAGATGGCAGTTCCTTACCTCCCCTCGTAGTTGAGGGATAAATCTTAGTTCTTTCGTCTTTCAAGTTCTTCGTAGTGACCAGCAGATATAAATCCCAAGTGACTCAAAGAATAGAGCTATGCTCCCCGGCAACGGCGCCAGAAAATAGTCTTGATAACCCACAAGCATAGGTGAGCGCAACAATTTTCGAGGGTAGAGTATTCAACCCAAATTTATTGATTCGACACAAGAGGAGCCAAAGAATATTCTCAAGTATTAGCAGTTGAGTTTTCAATTCAACCACACCTGGATAACTTAGTATCTGCAGCAAAGTATTTAGTAGCAAAGTAGTATTTAGTAACCAGCATGTATGACCAAATGTAACAGTAGCAGTTCTGTAGTAATTGTAAGAGTAGCAGCGGTAAAATAAATAAGCAAAGAGCAATATGTGAAAAGCTCGTAGGCATTGAATCAGTGATGGATAATTATGTCGGATGCGATTCCTCATGTAATAGTTATAACATAGGGTGACACAGAACTAGCTCCAGTTCATCAATGTAATGTAGGCATGTATTCCAAATATAGTCATACGTGCTTATGGAAAAGAACTTGCATGACATCTTTTGTCCTGCCCTCCCGTGGCAGCGGGGTCCTAATGGAAACTAAGGGATATTAAGGCCTCCTTTTAATAGAGTACCGGAACAAAGCATTAACACATAGTGAATACATGAACTCCTCAAACTACGGTCATCACCGAGAAGTATCCCGATTATTGTCACTTCGGGGTTGTCGGATCATAACACATAATAGGTGACTATAGACTTGCAAGATAGGATCAAGAACTCACATATATTCATGAAAACATAATAGGTTCAGATCTGAAATCATGGCACTCGGTCCCTAGTGACAAGCATTAATCATAGCAAAGTCATAGCAACATCAATCTCAGAACATAGTGGATACTAGGGATCAAACCCTAACAAAACTAACTTGATTACATGGTAAATCTCATCCAAACCATCACCGTCCAGCAAGCCTATGATGGAATTAATCATGCACGGCGGTGAGCATCATGAAATTGGTGATGGAGGATGGTTGATGATGACGATGGCGACGAATCCCCCTCTTCAAAGCCCTGAGGAGACTCCAGATCAGCCCTCCCGAGAGAGATTAGGGCTTGGCGGTGGCTCCTTATCGTAAAACACGATGAAACTTTTTGTCTGATTTTTTTTCCATGAAAGAAAATATATGGTGTTGGAGTTGAGGTCGGTGGACGTCCAGGGGACCCACCAGGCAGGAGGGCGCCCTAGGGGAGGGGGCGCGCCCCACCCTCATGGACATGGTGTGGGCCCCCTGACGTTTCTTTCGCCAATATTTTTTTATTAATTATGACAAGTTGCTCCGTGGATTTTCAGATCATTGAACTTTTATTTCTGCACAAAAATAACACCATGGCAGTTCTGCTGAAAACAGCGTCCGTCCGGGTTAGTTCCATTCAAATCATGCAAGTTAGAGTCCAAAACAAGGGAAAAAGTGTTTGGAAAAGTAGATACGACGGAGACGTATCACGATCAAAGTGAATAGTCCAATATGTGTTATCCGGCTTCTCTTCAGGCATCTACGGCTCTGTCCAGTCGTTGATCAAATCCACCAGTGCTTGAGACTTGATAGCAGTGTGAGGCACATATTTCAAACCATAGGCCCAAGTTCAATGGCCCACTTGGCGACTCGTCCTGTGGCTTCTTTGTTTTGAATAATATCTCCTAACGGAGCAGAACTGACCACAATGTTGGGGTGACCCAGAAAATACTGCTTAAGCTTCCGGCTGGACATGAACACCCCATAAAAAAGCTTCTGCCAATGTGGATATCTCTGCTTGGACTCAATAAGCACTTCACCGATGTAGGAAACCGGCCGTTGAACTGGATGTTCCTTGCCAGCCTCCTTGCGCTCCACCACAATGTACACACTAACAACACGGGTGTTAGCAGCCACATATAACAATAATGGCTCCTTGTCGATGGGAGGAGCAAGAACCGGCGGCTCAGCTAGCTGCCTCTTCAAATCCTCAAACGCGTCGTTAGTAGCATTACTCCAGAGGAAGTTATCTGTTTCTTCATCATATGATACAGTGGTATAGCCTTCTCACCCAACCGGCTTATGAACCGGCTTAAGGTAGCAATATGACCCGCCAGACGCTGAACATCATTGATACATGCCGGCTTAGCCAAGGAGGTGATGGCCTTGATCTTCTCCATAGCCTCAACGCCTCTGTTAGAAACCAGAAAACCCAAAAGCTTGCCTGCTGGCACACCAAAAATGCACTTGGCCGGGTAAGCATCATCTTGTAGACCCGGAGATTATCAAAGGTTTCTTTCAAATCATCTATCAGAGTTTCCTTCTCTCTGGATTTCACCACAATGTCGTCCACATAAGCATGAACATTGCGCCCAATCTGACTGTGAAGACAATTCTTCACACATCCCTGATAAGTCGCCTAGGCACACTTGAGCCGAAAAGGCATAGACACATAGCAGAAGGCTCCAAAGGGAGTAATGAAAGTTGTCTTCTCCTGGTCCTTAACTGCCATCTTGATTTGATGATAACCAGAATAAGCATCCAAAAAGCTCACAACCCGCCGTAGCATCAATGATTTGATCAATACGAGGGAGAGCAAAAGGATCAGCCGGACAAGCCTTATTTAAGTCCCTGTAATCCACACACATGCGCCAAGTGCCATTATTCTTAAGCACTAGCACTGGGTTAGCCAACCACTCTGGATGAAAAACTTCAACAATGAACCCGGCCACTAAGAGCCGGGACACTTCTTCACCAATGGCCTTACGCCTCTCCTCGTTGAACCACCGGAGGAATTGCTTGACCGGATTAAATTTTGGATCAATATTAACACTACAAGAAATATGTCAACTTGTGACCTTGACTATTGGTCACTGAAAGGTCATTATTTTTCATTTGCGACCTTTTTGTGACCAAAAACAGAAGGTCAAAAGCTGGCGGTCGTAAACTGACTATAGCGACCTTCTCACAGAGAAGGTCATGGACATTTATGACCAAAATATGCCTACTGTATTGTTTTGGTGACTAGCAGCCTCCCCAGGCCACGTATGCATCCAGCGTGGCAAGCTGATGTGGCACAAGAATCAGCCCGGTCCAATTCGGTTTTCTACATGGGCCTAGCCCATTAATTCAGCCCATTTATAATTTTTTTCCTTGTCAATTTTCGCTATCTACATGGGCCTAGCCCAGCAATGCAGCCTTTTTATTTTCTGGGCCATGGCCTTTTTGGTTCAACAAGTCCAGATTTTTTATAATTACTTTTTCCTTTTTTTACGATGGGTCAATTAGTCAGATGGGTCCCAATTGTAAGTTCTGGTAATTGGTCCCAGTTTTCAAGTTTTAATAAGTGGGTCCCAATTGTCAAGGTCATATTTTTCAGATTTCAATTTCATTGTAAATAAATAGCATGTATTTAAATTGGCCAGACAAAAAATACAAGTAGTACTTCGAATAACAGCAGCCAAAATCAGTATGGAGCTGCTACTCTACAAATAACACATAATACATTTTCAATCACGGTTTTACAAGCTCTATGTGTAATAACTAGAGAATATAATCTCTACAAGTGTCTTCAATCTTCTTCAACATGGAGCTCCTTCGGAAGCACAGTTTAGAGAGAGCACAAACTGGGCACCTGCATCATCACATGAAGGCAATTTTAGATCATAAAAACGAATGTTCCAAGCACAGTCTAGAGAAAAGAACCAAGTAAATTTGCCCTCAATCATACAAACAAAGTTTAGAGAAAAGAACAAGCACTTATTATGCAGGACACATACGTACACATCTCAGGAAAAGCTCGGAAAGGGAGAGAGAGAGAGCAGCAGCAGCAGGGGGTTCAGACTTCAGAAAAGATCAGCAGCGAGGTTAGGAGAAGAAGAAGCAAGCGTGGGAATGGAGAGAGGAGTAGCAGCAAGCAGCAATAAAGAGGTTCCGAGAACTAGTGCAGCAGCAGGTTTAGTGGATTCAGAAATGGAATGCCATCATAAAAAACAAAGGATTTTCCATGGTGGTGGTGATGGTGAGAAGGAGCAGAGCAGGAAAACAAAGGGCATTTGATTAGGCGAAGGACAACCTGAAGAAGGGACGACCTATGCTCTCCTACAACTTTGACATCCGTGTTCATATGCTGAAGGAGCTTGACGAGGACAGTGGGCACCAACAACGCCTTTGATGCAACTCCTTAAGCGCATTACTCTGCAATGTTCAAAGAGATTCAGCAGTTAGATAAATCACATGAGTGTCTAAAGAATCAAAACCAAGCTAAGTTAGTTATCAGTTCACTGCTAGCCAACCTGGTCGGCTAGCCCTGTTCGAAAGTGAAATCCATGAACCCAGTTACAGTAATGGCTGCAACTTTTCGTGAATGTATTTATAGGGAAACATGGGTCACAAGGAACTTAAATCAGGAACCTCACAATAGCAAGACCGGCTGCATTTCATAATATAACCGGTGAACAACAATAACAAGTGGATCAGCTATTGTTCCTTCCTGTTGGAAACCATCAGTTGTTTTGCTCCAGAGTGTTATGTCAGAACTATCAACAAGATGACGACTCGAGGAAAACAGCATGATGATATTCTAGCGCACAGAGTATATATACAAGTATATATATACAAGGATTCTAACACCACATCATTGACAGTAGGAAGCTAACTAGCATCTGATAATTTCTCGATAGATGCTAATCTCATCTAGCATTTGAATCTAAACTCAAGCAGCATGCATCGATTGTAGGAAGGGGCAAGCAATTAAAAGCTACAGATAGAACACAAGTTCTATGTACCTAGATAACAAAAGTAAGAAAGAAATTGATGAAATGTACAATGGAAATTTACTATTGTTACAAACCAAACATTAAAAATCCATGCTCAGTTATAAACCAATTATTGCAACTGATGATGCTGCACCATTCATAGGCAATCAGAGATGAAGGAAACAAAGCAAAGAAATGATCATCACCTTAAGCTCCTCAAGGGTAAAGCCTCTGCCAGCCCTCGCCTTAATGTTGTACTTGCGGGTCTGGCATTGCACGATGGGGCGAAGAGGTCCAGAGGTAGGGCAGGGGAAGATCTTCACAGCCTTCTTCTGGCGAGCTGTATACAAAAAAGAACAGAATGTAAGATGGCAGTGAGTTAAGCAAGCACCACAATAACAGAAACATGTTGTCAGTGGATTGGATGGTAACACAAACATCTACTCTGTCATGCTGTAACAAACATGTACTTAACTCCTTACATACACCAGTGCAAGTGTTGTTCACATGTTACTACTTGATTCGACTTTATACATATAAATAGACATGACAACAAACTTGCATAAAGAGACGTCTAGTCTAGCATCAGACTAACTTACCAGTATAAAGAGACATGGATATTCATGACAATACTATGGCTCAATGGCTCAATGCCTGAAGCTTTTTCGCTTATGATAGGAGATTTTACAAAAAAGAATACAAGGTGCCTCTGAACAGGAGCAGAGCAGGTCTAGAGCACTTATGCCAATGCCTCCCATAGAATTTACTTAACTCATAGGTTTACATTAATTGAAATATGCTAGGATAGTTCAACAAACAAAAATGTGAAGCAAATAGCATTTTTCAGTTCAGCAACATGTTGTACATACAGTATGAGCAGCACAGGATGGTAAAAACAGTGAGCAATCTGCAACTCTATTTTGATGATGTGGGTGCATCCACGTAATAGAATTTATTTATCTGTGTGCATCGATCACTAGTCAATTCGTATCCATTGATGACCACAATGTTGCTACAGCAGGAAACATTCAGTCAATGTTGCTCCAGTGTCCCATAACAAGATTCTTATGTATGGACTGAATTTTTGTGCATATGTAACTAGAATCAAACTGTATCCAATAATATATGGCGACATGCACAGCAGGAAATTTGAGCAGGGGTTGGAGAAGAAGGGCGGGCAGTCAGTACCTTGTAAGAAGAGATGTTGTTGGGCAGAGGCCTAATCATGGATTACCCGTGGAGGTTCATGGAAGAAACATGAAGGGGATGTGAGAACACTCGTGGGAGTGCATTAGATTGAAACGAGACGAATGGGATAGTGGAGCGGAGTGGATGCTTACGGGAACTCGATCTCGAGGCGGGTCCTTCCGTCATCGATGGCGGCGGTGAGGGAGTGGGCGGCGTTGGAGACGAGCACCTCGTAGGAGCGCGGCTTGTAGAGGGACACCCCGGCCCTGAGCTCCCCCACCTCCGCCTCGTTGGCCGCCTCCGCGCGCACCGACCGGAGCCGGCGGCGGCACCGGAAGCACGCTGGCGCCCCGGCGAGGCGGGCGGGTGGGGAAGGGACGACGTGCGGAGCCGCGGGGGAGCGCAGGAGGCGGACGGCGGTGGAGAGAGGCGCCATGGCCGCGCGCGGAGGAGGAGGGGAGGAGGAAGAGGCGAGGCGGTGCTCTGCTCTGCTCTCCGCCAGCGTGTAGCCCGCTGGTCCTGGATTGCGCCCCTCCCAGTCGACCTCGAGGTCAGAGAGAGATGGATCTCGCAGCTTTGGATCTGTGAGGAGGGGAGGGGGAGGCCCAGAGGCGAGCTATGGTGGGAGGATGTGGTCTAAATCGGGGAGAAGGGGGCGGGGGC